>NW_008676059.1:6452-11850 GCF_000695815.1 Acanthisitta chloris
TGGAATGCCAGTGGCCAATTTGGAACTAGCCCAAATTTCTCAGCCATCTCCCACCACATGGAGCGTGGCGAGCAATGCTCTGTCTGTGCAGCTTCCAGTGAGCAGTGTGAGACTGGAGAGGGTGACACCCAGGTGAGGGGCCAGAGAAGGGAAGGAGGCAAGTGTTCCTGCTTCTGGATGGTGACTGGGAGAGGAGGAATTGATGCTGGGACCCAAGGAAAGGGTCAGTCCCACTTTCTTGGGGGAAGCTGGCCTGTCCCTGGCTCTCAGCATATGCTGTTTCATCACAGGGCAGGCCACGGGAACTGGGATTCCCAGCAGGTGCAGGCAGGATGTGGGCAGCAACACCTGGAAGAGCTGGCACAGACCAAAGGGTCTGTGCAACAGCAGCAGGGCCACACCACCACAGGCACACAGAGCGCCCTGTTCCCTGGAGCCTTCCCATGTGGTCTAACTGCTGCAGCCTGGCCAGCCTGGTGCAGCCTCCCTGTGTGGGAAGGAACTGCTTCCTCCAACGCCAGTGGTAACCTGGAGGCAGCCAACACTGCCAGGCACTGATTTGCATCCACGCGAGCACTTCCCAGGTGCCAGCACCCCCGGCTCTTTCCCACACTGTCACTGCTTCCCCTCGCTGCCCTCTCCTCCTTGGTTCCCGGGAACTGATGAGGGCTGTGCTGCTGCCCTGACCCCCAGCCCTGTGCTGCTACAGCAATGCCTGAACTCAAACCACTCACCCGCAGCACTCAGGACTTACCCACAGAGCCAGCCCTGCTCACCTGTACTCTTCCAAGAGCCTCTCCATACATCCCCCTTGTCCCAGGTCCCCATGCCCAGCCCCAGAGGGGAGCACATGACTGCACTCCTGGCTCCCTCTTCCCCTTTTTCCTCTACAAAAGCAGCTCAAACATGCTGCAAGATCCAACCTGCCAGAGACCCTTCCCTGCCGCCCGCTCACCTGATGTCAAACCGCAGCAGCAAGGCAATGAAGATCCCTGCGGGGAGAAGGGAACAGTGAGGGGCTGGAGGTGGCAGGGAAGGGACAGCGAGGGCTGGAGGCGCAGGGAAGGCTGACGGAGGCAGGGCAGGACCCGCGGTGCTCGGGCGCCGTGTCTGGGCTGACAGTGCCCTCTCGTGGCACCGGCACAGCACCCGGTCCTGCCGGGAGACCCCAGCCCAGGCTGCCCCAGCCCCAGCAGGAGACACACAGGGCTCCAGCACGGCCAAGGGCAGGGTGAGGCACCCGCTCAGCTCCCCACAGCCCCCTCAAGGGCGATCCCAGCCCCGTCCCCCCTCTTCTGTCCTTACCTGGAATGACAATGTCTCCCAGCCCCAGCATGGCAAAGTTGTCTGCCTCCAGTCCCTTCTCCAGCAGGTCCTGAGGGAAAACCACTGCGAGGAGCAGAGAGGTACAGTGAGGGGGAGTCTCTGCTGAGCAGACCCCAGCCCCACTGGCCTGGCAAACAGGGACTGGAGCAGGGCTGGACCTTTGTCCCTGTCCTCAGTTCCGTCCTCCCCTGCAGCTTGCCTTGTGCTCCTTCTTGGGACAATTCCAGGACAAGAAACGAAGGGGTTTCCAGTCAGTCCTATGTGAAGGCTTCAACCCCAACTCCCAGCATCCAAACTACTGTGTGCTCCACAGCAGCACCAGTTCACATCTCCCATGGTTTTGGGGGTCTGCAGTGGGTTTTTTTGTGGTGTTATTCTTTTTGGATTTTTTTTTTACAAGCAGGTGAAATTGTCCACTCCAGAGGTGCACAGTGACCCAGCCAGATCAGGGCCTGGCAAACCATCCCTCTCCAGTGACCTGGCCTGGCTTGGGGCTGGTCAGTGACAGGGAGAGTGAGGGGTCACTAACAGAAAACCCCTGCACACATCCCACCCCCTGAGCCATCTCCAGAGGTGGAGAGTGCACAGGACAGGGACCACAGTAGCACAGAATCCAGCACAGGGGGAACATTTACTTACGTTTTATTGGGGCCTCGAATGATTTGGCAACTGTGACCATCACATTGGTGCCAAAGACCTAAGGGCAAGCAGAGGAGTCCAAGGTGACCACAGCTACACAGAACATACACACTCAGCTACAGCCTCACTCCAGGGCCAAGACTGGCCTCAGTGGCAGAAAGCAGCCCAACAGATGCCAAAATGTGGGCAGAGGAGCCCTGCAAGTGAGACCACTGTCTGGGGGAGGAGGCACAGGACAGCACTGGGGGAAGTGGGCACATCACAGCTGTCCTGCTCTCAGAGCAGCATGGGGAGAGCACTCACATAGCAGAGCTGTTGCTCACCACCCAGCCCTGCACATCGCTTCAGCTCTAATTAGTCAGCTCCGTGGAAAGGCCAATCAGAGGGCAGGAGCTTCCAGCAGTGTCCCAGCCCAGGAGCTTCCAGATGGGACAGAAGCAAGTGTCAAATCAGCTGCAGTTTGCGCTGAGGTCATTTACTTGCACAGCCCTATCAGCTGTAAATACTGGCAGCATTTGGGGGGTGGACTGTAAACACCGAGGGCAGCCACCCTGATCTCTGCTCCCTTCTAGCTCCAAGCCTCCAGTCCAGCAGGCACAAAACCCAGGTGCTGGTTAGCACTGGGTGAGCAATATCCTAGAGCCATGGATTAAAGGGAAACCTTAAAGCATCAGCTTAACTCCCACAGGGTGCAGCAAGCTCTAGGCATTGCTGTGGAGTGACAGGACTCCATACTGGGACCAGGGAAAAGCATCACATGCAAATTCACCCCACTATGTGGGGGCAATAGCACCAACCCACTGAGCAATCTCCTTCTTCCTTGGATCTCACTGTGATTATATCTATGCTAAAATCCAAGTGACTGGTCCCTGCAGAAGGGCACAACAAGAGGGTCTCCACTTCAATATGGCCCTTCCATAATGCTCTGGCAATACTCTGAACTCCAGGGAAGCTGAAGTGGGAGACAGCAAGCGGAGAGCAGCAAGGGGTGCACTCACTGTCTTCAAAGCACTGGGAAGACACCTGCACATGGAGCAGGACACAAGGAACCAGGTGAGCTAAGGCAGAAGGCTGAATCCTCTCCAGCTGAGAGCTGTGGAGGAAGTAGCCCATAGGCTAACGAACCACAGAGCCCAGACTGCTAACGAGCCTGTGAAACAGGGGCAGCACCAGTCAAGTACAAAACAACCCACAGTAGCCAGGCTGAAATAGGGAAGGATTACTCAGGCAGCTGCAGAGCTGCTGGACAGACCTCAAGGTATACAAGGCTCTCAGACATTTGAAAACAGTGATTCAGAAGGTGGAGGCTGCAGGAAAGACTGGGTAACAGACATTACAAGGAGAAGCATTCACCCATGCCTGGAGGAGAGCACACGACTATGGCCTTCCCCATCCCCCTTTCCTCTACAAAACCAGCTCAAATATGCTGCAAGAGATAAGGAAAACCTCAAAATGAAGTCAGGGTGCTACACTGGCTGAAAGAGAGATTGGAGGCATTTCAGGGTCTAGTCCTCTGTGCAAGAGAACAGAAGGATGTTAACGAAGCTGGCAGATGACAGAGCTGAGGCACAGCTCATACAAGCAGGATTAGTGTACCCCAGAGTGGCCTCCAGCCCACTCAACAGCTCTGTCAGGCATTGGGAAGACAACAGTGGGGAATACATAACTGGACATGACACACATCAGGTAACCCATAACAGCCTTGATGAGGTCCCTGCTGGCCTTGGGCTGTCTGAGCCAGAGCTTAAAACAAAACACATTTGCTGAGCCACATTCTGCCACTGTGGATTCTGTCATCAATCCCACCACACTCCTCTGGGCTGAGGAAGTGGAAATCCTGACTGCAAACGTGTGTCCACCCAGCATGGTGCCTCTGGAGAGACATAACACCAGGCACATGCTTCCACCAACAGCCTGCAGAACATTCCCATTTACCCAGAACACATCGTAGATGAAGAGGCCTCCGAGCAAGATGCAGCCAGTGCTGACGTTGTTCAGGTGCAGCAGCTCCACCCCGTTGAGGGAAAATGCCAGCCCAAAGAGATTGTTGGCAATCCAATGCTGAAAAGGACAGGAAAAGGAGATTTGGGTCTCACTGCACATGGGATCTCCTTCACCTTGCGTGGAAAAGGGTCTGTGTCTGATCCAGACCCATCCCCAGCCTCCCCCCATAATGGGGCTGTGACTCACTTACCTTTCTCAGCAGGTACCAGACCCCCACAATACTGCTCAGGGCCAGGCACACCAGATCCTTGGTGTCAAACTCGTAATTCACTATTTCTGCAATGAAACAAGGTGTCAGATTCTGGGCAGGCTGGGCAGGTCCCCTTCCTGCACAGGGCTGAGATGAGTGCCTCTACAGCTGGGGAGCACAATGCTCACATCCCAAACAAGGGGACTGTACCCATGGTACACACATGCAAACTGCCTGTGAGAGAGCAGCAGGCACTGGAATGCCTAGACCTGCTTCTCCAGCCAGACTCTGCACATGGACAGCATCCGTGGTCCTGCTGTCAATAAGGAAATTGGATTCAGGCACTGCCTAAGGCAGGGAGAGGCAAACCTCCCTCTTCCTGTGCCTGTTAACTCCTGGTGGTATCACCAGAAGTATTCCCTTACCAGTAAAGCTATTGGGCAGGATACTTATCAAAGCATCTTCTACCAGTGCAAAGATCTGAATCTGACAAGGCAGCAGAAGAGTCAGTACTCTGCTACCCAAGGAGCTCAAATAAAGGCTGTGCATTTAGCAGCAGCCATAGGTCCATCCCTATAGCACTCGGGAAGGTGTTTCTGGGGTCTTGCTACCAGCCAGAGGCAGCACAGTGGCAGAGTGCCAGCCCAGCTCTGCAGGGACATACAGGGCTCACACTGGCTATGGAGATGCAGTGGGGAGCAAGAAGTGAGTCTTTGAGAAGGTGCTTTAATGGGCTGAAAGTCAAAAGACCAAAAAAAGGCAAAAATAAACTAACAATAAAGGCAGAAAACATTCAGGCTCCCCTGAGATACCGGCGAGCCAACGTACCCTCCTTGCTCTCCCCGGAGCCCTGGGTGAAGAGGAGCTGGTACTGTTTGTTGGGGAAATTTGCAGGGAAGAATCTGTTCATCATGGGGCTGAAACGAGAGGTGTAGACAAGGGCAGTTGGACAGAAACCTCACAGGATGCACTGCCCAGCAGCTCTGTTGTGAGGGGGCACCACACCCGCTCCCGAGACAGGGAAACTCCAGGTTCTGCCCCATCAGGGACTAGCAGGAGCCACAGCCAGAGGAACTCATCCTCCCCAGAGGTCTGATCCGGCTGTGCCAGTCGCTCCAAATACCCTAAGGCAAAATGACAGAGCATTGCCAGCAAAGAGGACCCACCCCAGACCCCAGCAAGTGCCCTGTGCCCCCCAGGCACCCAGCACTGGCAGGACCATCACCAAACAGCTCTGCT
>NW_008676059.1:11910-15559 GCF_000695815.1 Acanthisitta chloris
AGCTCAGGAAACAGGAAACCAGTTTGACTTTTTCAGTTACTGAAAGTCTGAGCTTTCAACACTTCATGCCATGCATTGGCTTGTGAGAGATTGGGGACGTTACTGTTAGCTCCAGCTGCCTGTGTCACCCATCCCAGTAAGGGACACGTGGGTGCTGAGGAGCCCTCCCCTCTACTGGGCAGCAAGGACTGTGCCATTGGCATTTAGGTTGGATATTAGGGAAAAGTTCTTCACCCAGAGGGTGGTCAAGCACTGGAACAGGCTCCCTATGGAAGTGGCCACAGCACCAACCTTGCCAGAGTTCAAAAAGCATTTAGACAATGCTCTCAAGGACACGGTGGGATTTTTGGGGGTGTTCTGTGCAGGGTCAGAAGCTGCAATCAATACTTGTGGGTCCCTTCCAACTCAGGATATTCTGATTCAATGATTTTAAGTCATAGCAGTTCCTCAGGGTGAGCTGGCTTTGTCCCACAGTGGTGGCCACTCACATCTCCACAAGTTCTCCCAGTGATGCTGTATGGGGCATCAGCTCACCAGGACCCCCAGGGCTCTGGTTCCCCACCAAAGAAGGGTTCAGAGTGTGCTCTGGCCCTTCCCATCACCAAGGGACAACACCCTAAGTGGTTGGGCCAATACCCTAAAGACCTGGCTCTGATGCATGGCAATGGTGCTCTAAAAGCCCCCAATAAAACTGAATGGTGAGCGGGCAGCCTTGGGCAGTTCTGCCCCAGTCACACCTGTCCCTGTGCTGTACCTGATGGTGTGGGACAGGGCTAGGATCCCCAACACGAAGAAATACATGGAAAGCAGAAGATTGATGTACTCTTGAGAGAATATCTGCAAGACAAACCCAGAGAGGGGTTAGTTACCACAGCATCCTCCCCATCTTCATGCTTCTATTGGCAGCTGCTGTGTCAGTGCTCCAGGGAGACAAGAAGAATAGCTGGAATAACCCAAATTCCTTAACGCCAAGGGGAAAAATGTTGGAAATAGCCATGTGCTCATATACAAAGCACAATGGGCCCGTGAGCTGTTGTGCATCTGTGAGCTGCTCAGGTCAAAAAATAACTCCTGCACTGCAGAAAGGAGGACAGAGCTTTCCCTGTGGAGCAGGGAGTGAGGCACCGCTCCCGGGAGCTGCCCTGGCCGAGGGGAGCAGCAGCATCCTCTGCCCTAATTAAACTGGGTGTTATTAGAGCTCCTGCCCTCCAACACACAGGCTTTCTTGCTGAATGACACTCCTACAACCTAGTGTGGAGGGACCCTGGGGCCCCCACGCTCTCCTGTCAGGGGAATGCTGGAATAGGAGAGCACACGGCACATTGCAGATGTTAAAATGAAGAGTCACAGATCACAGCAACTTCTTCAGCAGGGCCATGCTGCACATTCAGTGCTTCTATTCCCAGCATCTCCATCCCAGCCAGAAGCAAAAGGCAGGAAAGGCACTTGAGGAGGTGGAGGAGTACCCTGAGTTGTGGGCCATAGGCAAAGGGTGGGCTGCAGAGGGGCCTGGAGGCAGGGTCTGGTGGCTGCTCCACACCTGCTATCAGAGTAAGCTCAACATGACTTTGCTATGAAGCTCATGCTTGACTTTGCTACTGGTGACTGCAGGCCCGGTGAGCACACAGGCTAACCTGCATTTCTGGGAAAGCAGGGCATGGTACTAGGGAGGCCCAAGCTTGGCTGCCACAGCTGAGCTGACCTCTGTGGCTGTGCAGGCTGCAGCACACATTTGCCTTCCCAGGGCAGTGGGCACCTGGGACAAGGGCAGGCCCACGAGGCTGCTCATCCCAGGGCAGGTGCCCACAGCATCAGCTGGCTGCTGCATGGTAACTGTGAATGGCAGAAAAGGGACTGAACGGCACCATTTCCAACTCTGCACCTTAAACTCTCACTTCCTGGCCACCCAAGAGCAGCCTGGCACCTTGCATGTAGCCCAGGACAGCAGGACTGGGAGCTGCAGCCCCACAGCTCATCAGGCCCCTCTGGGAGCTCAGCCACGTGCCAGACCTGTGTGGGAGCCAAAGGTGCTTTAGGCCAGGACACTTTCTCCACATTGCCAAAATCACCTGCTGCTGGGAGCTCCCATCTGTGACTCGGGTCACCTGACTCTGCTTGTGGACTCTGCAAGTCTAAAAGACCTCACTTGATCACACAGGGGCTCCTCCAGGCCTGCAGCTGACATGGCTTTGGGACCACAGCATGGAGAACAACACAGAGGCAACAGTGTCCCTGGCACCCTCTGGCTCCAGCCCATGGCCTGCCAGGTTAGCTCTCAGAGGCAGGAAGAGCTCAGGGCTGTGTCTGCCCCTTGGCAGCTCTCCAGAATCAACCTGTGAACAAACAGGTTCTGATTTCCCCCAAGCTGTGACAATTCAAGCAAGAACTGATATCCTCCTGCGTGGTGACATCAAAGAGTTTGAGCTGTGCAGCCTTACACACTTTCTGTCCCAACACTAAGGGCAAAAAATAAACTCAGTCCCACTTTAGGAGCTCCTGCCAGACAAGAAGATGTCCAGTTCCAGCTCCAGCAACTTCTGGCATCGCTACTTACTTTAAAGAAGAGGTAGAGCCCCAGGAGGGTGCAACTGGCAACAATGGGAAAGCGAGCAGCATCTCGGCTGGTAATGGTCTCTGGCATCTCCGAGGAGTTCTGGGGAGGGAAGGAGAGGACAGGAGTGGATCAGGCCCTGCTCTGGCTTCATACCTAAGCAGGGGGTGAACAGACACAATGAGTTCCATGGTGTTTTCAAGAGGGACAAGGCACCCACTGGCTCCTGTTGTTCTCAGAGGTGAGGCTGTGTCATAGGCAGAGTCTAAGATGAAAAACGCAAACCTCACACTCGTCCTTCCCAGGGCAGCCACAATTTACTGCTTTTTTCCTCTTGGACAAGGGCAAAAACCCTGTGCTGGCCTTGTTCCTTTCTCCCCTGCCCAGAGGGGAGCTGTGCTCCCTCACTGCTCATGCCCAGCCAACCCCATCTGTGCACACCATCTGTGATCACCCTCTGCATGACGAGTCTCTCCAGCCACCTCTTCATCCCTCACCTTGCTCTGGGGACACTCCTTATGCTCAAAAGCCCCAGATTTATAAACCTCCTCTGAGACATCTTTGCACCAGCTGAACCAGCCCCTTTCAAGCCATTTCCCACCGGAGACCTTCAGCTTTCAGAGGAGGCAGAGGGCTGCTCACTCCCTGCCCGCTCCCAGCCCAGCTGGCTGCTGCTCAGAGATCTAATCTCACTCAGGCAAACACCTGGGACCTGCACAGTCCGAGGGCACTGAGGCACAGGCCCTTGAGCTGCTTATCCCGGGCACGGCAGCTGTTACGCAGCACCCAGAGGTGCCCAAATTACTGTGTGAGAGATGAGAACCCCCCAAACCACGGCCAGGCTCACAGCCCCCAGCTGCCTGGGCTGCCAGGAGCCCCCCTAAAAACAGCTGAAACCCCTGATGTGAGGCTTAAAGGCAGACAAGGAGACTCTGAAAATAGTACTAGAGCAGACTGTGGAGAACAGTCCTGAGCTGCGGGAGCCCAAGCGTTGGGATTAAAGTCCCAGCCGTGGGATGCGGAGAGCAGCAGGAAGGCTGCAGGGACAGCACGGTGGGTGCAGGCAGGGGAACGCAGCGGCACCCCCAGTGCCGCGGG
>NW_008676060.1:0-8116 GCF_000695815.1 Acanthisitta chloris
CACCGTGTCCCCTTCGGACTCGACATCTCCCGGCGAGAATGTGTGGCCCTGGTGGTAACTTGGTGTGGAAAATAGAGTTGTTGTTCAGTAATCCTCGTTAAATACTCCTGCTGCCTGCCAGCAGCTCTCTGAAGGTGAGAGCTGTGCTGAATAACCTTCAGGAGTCACGTCCTAACGGGTGTTCTTCCCTTCGCAGTGCCTGTGTGAAGAAGCTAACTTCCAGGGCTGTGAAGTTGTAAAATAAGTTATGAAATAAATACCTTACTCTTCCCAGTTTAAAGATGAACAAGTAGCTGATTATAACATCTCACACCTTGGCCTGAAGTCACGCTGAAAGCACAAGTGCCTTGGTGCTCTCTGAGCTTCTATGCAAGGCCGTGCACTATGGCTTATGGTATAAAGAAATTTATTTGACTGGTGCTGCTTAATGTCATGCTACATTACGTTCAAAAAAACTTGAATGTTACTGTGTTATGTTGCTGTGCACTGTGTAGTGTAACCCTGTGAGCACAGCCCTGTTGAGTGTTCTCCTTAAGTTTTGCAGTGCTACAATCCTCCATTTAGTTTCTGTTTATTTGTGCAACTGACATGGAGTGATGCAGTAAATACATCTAAGAAAACCAACCATGTCAAAATGTCTATGCTTTGCATTGCAGAGGAGCAAATGTAATGTGCTTTTGTTGACAGCTCCAATACAACTATTTGCAAAGCAATTCTTATTGTTTTGTTTCTCCAAGGCATGTAAAGCTTAAAGCTTAAGGTTTAAGAAGCTCATTTATTTATAAAGAGTCCACTTCGTCACTTCTTCACTGTGACAACTTCACTCTCCTTTGCCTTAAAGTCCTGCTAAGTGAAAAGCAAATGCAGCATTTGAGCTCATGAGGGTAACTAGTTGGACATGAGCCATGGCAGACAGGCTTCCTGCCTTGCTCTGGAATACTTTCAGGCTTTTTCTGCAATCTTCTTGCAAAATGAGGATCCATGAACCTAATCATAACAATAAAAGTACAGTTTTGTTTGAATTAAAACTAACTGCTGTTTTTCTGGGAGACACCTGAAATCTTTGTACTAAATGACTCGAGATTTTTTGTATTCTGAGGAAGACAGATTTTAGTCTGAAACTTTTCAGCTCCAGCATCAGATTTAGTTCCTGGTTTAACTCCAACGTGGTATCTACATAGGGCTTAACAACTGTGGGGTTTAAGGCCCTTTCTTCAGAGAAGTAGTAGATGGCAGTAGTGGCTGAAGCTGGAGCAGCACGTGGGAGGACAGGCCCAGGACAGCTGTGAGAAGTACAGACCAGCAGCTCTAGCTGTGTAGGTCCTGGAAGTGTTCAGGTACTGCACTATTTTAGTCAAGGAGAACAGGCACCTAGTGCCAGATCAGAGCAATGACAAATGGAACCAGATGCTTTCCTTGCCTCGCTGGTAGGTTGGAGCACTCCCTGATGGATGTGGAAACCATCTGCTCCCAGTGTCAAGCATCATTAAAGTCCTCCCTCATTGGGAGTTCTGTCAGAAACTTAGGCCACCAGTGAGAGCAGTGCAGCATGCCTGGTTTAGGACTTGGGGGTTTTATTGATCAAGATGCTATTTCTGTTAGGACACTGCCTCAGTGATTTCTCCTCTGTTTAATCCCAGCTTTTTCTATTCATAGACAGACTCTATACTCCATCCTCATTGACCTTAGTGTCATTTCTCTGCAGAATTTGGATAAACTTCGGCTAATCAGAAAGCAACATTGGCTGAAACTGGGCTCTCTCATAGCATTATAAATAAGGAGTAATGAAACTGGAGACATTTCAATCTTAATACCTTTTAAGATTAAAAAATGTTAAAACCATCTCAGCTGATAATGGTATGGAAACATGCAAGTTACAAAAAAAGCCCTTTGTAAAAATTTTGAAAATTAGTAGGAATTATAATAAATAAATCCACATTTCACTTTTAATAGTCTAAAAGTATTTCAAAGTCTTAGTTGTAGGGGTGAATATATGGGTTACCCCAGTTTTGCACCTGCTTTCAGATTTTGAATATAGTGCTACTAACAGAGGAAACTTGAACAAAGGTGTTAAAATGCTGAATTGCAGTAACTTCTTGGTCTCAAAAATTCCAGCTCCTTGTGTTGGTTACAGAGGGAAGCATGGTACATGGATGTACTGTAATTCTGTATTTAGCACCTATGGGCTGCAATAAAAGTGTATATGCAAATCATGATGCTGTAACAGTGTGATACAGCCTTGTGTGCTTCTGCCCAGGAATATGAACTTCAGGGAGGCCAATCTGATTAGTATTTTCAGTGCTCATTTCAAAATAGTGATCTTTACTGAGGTTGCTCTAGTATAATAATTAATGAATTGCCAGTAGTCTCATTTCCATTTTGTGAGTTAACAAATAGGCCTTCCCAACCACAGTACTCACATAGAGCAGTTTTATGTTCCCTCTGATCTGGCCTTTCACTTGCAGATTAAAGCCAAGGGAAGACTTGAAGAAGAATGTTGCCTCCTAAGGAATTCCTGACAGCATAGCAAGTATTGACGTTTTGTTAAGCTGTCAGTTTAAATATTTATCTGCACTAGAAATACTGACTCTTCTAAAGCAACAGGCCTCTGCTCAAAATTTATGGAAATACCTAATGTGACAGTTGAACTACTGTATTTTCCATCTTTTAATTTGTCTCACAGGTCCAGAATTAAAGATTTACTTTCAATTTGATTCAGAGTGATATTGGGTATTGGTACTATTGCCAGTAAACCTTTTATTCATTTTTTTGGTTATATAGATGAAACTTCTTTCTGCAACTCCTGGAAAAATTGTTTGTGAAATGAAAGTAGAGGAGGAGCATACAAACAGAGGTGGCACATTGCATGGAGGTTTGACAGCCACACTTGTGGATGTGGTGTCAACAGCAGCATTGCTGTACACAGAAAGAGCAGCACCTGGGGTCAGCGTGGACATGAACATCACGTAGGTATCATCCACTGTGTTTACTAAAACATACTAACTTTTCTATTGACGCCATTATACATAGTTTTTCTGCTGTGGCACTCACTTAAGAAAGGTGTTTTCTTTGGTTTCAGAAGTCCTGTTTTGATAAATTAAGGGGAGCATATGTGTATTTGAAGACATTGTCCTTTGGTTGCAAAATTTGAGCTGGACTTAAGATTTTACTTGTTATATATGTTTAAGAGATGGTGCCCATTCATTCCTAGAATGTAAAAGTATGTTGTCAATTTTAGTCTTAAGAAATTGATTCAGCTTCAGTCTTGGTGACGATATGTTAATGTGTTCTCAAAAAACAAGATCTGGGGTAAGCAGCTTTCTATAAAAGCTTTTTTAGTATCAGTCCCCAAAATGTTAAAACAGGAAAAATATTAAAACAGGAAAGTTAACTCTGTTGTCTGCTCATATAGAGGGTGAATTACAGATTGAATCAGAATTTCTCAGTGGAGGAAGATGCCTTTGCTCTAGGTCATTTTGAGATAGTTTTATACTGAGAATAGTTCTTCCTGTACTGCAAATTTAAAGCATGGTGTCTTTAAACAAAATAGTTGGTTTGAAACTTTCTTTGATCATGCTATTATAGCTTGTCAGGTTTGCTTCATTATTTTTAATGAAGAGATTATAACTGATTGGAACTAAAGTAATCCTACTTGGAATAACTAACACAGCATTAAAAATCTTAGAAAAGTAGCCCCTCATCAATACTGTCTTTAAAAAAACACCCAACTTTAAAAGTGTGTGAGGAATGATCTGTATCTTTACCAGGTTCCCACCTTTCTCCCCCAGCACTTTCTGTTTTCTCCACTGTGCAGAAGGGGCTGGAGCACCTATTTAAGCTTTACAATACCACTGATGACTAGGATCTAACTGGAAATTAAAACCTGGAATTCTCCCATGATTATGTTTTGTTCCATACAGTAGTACAACAAGAGGCCAACATCTGATTTACGTTATTGAGTATGCCCACCCACTTTCATAAGGGCTAAAATCTCAACATGCTGTCTCTGAAGGTGATCCAAAATCACCTTTAGGCAATGTTATGTGAAGCAGTATTAAAAGCTTTGTTTAACCTGGACTACTGCTTTCATTGAACAAGTAAGACTGGATATTGACTATTGCTATGAGACAACTTTTTGCCTTTTTGGGAAGGAGCTTTTTTAACAGTTGTCACGAGGAAGCTATTTCAGTAATGGAAAGAACAGAGAGAAACAGAGAACCTTTTTTTCGTAACCACAAGAGGATCAGCAGCAGCCTCTGGGAATGTGACAAGGCTGAAACCCTGCCCTTGTCAACTAATGGAGCTTGTGCTAGCACGACTGACATACTTTTGACATGGTGTCATGTATAAAAATGGACTGGTTGATGAAATTTATCTCAATAACATTTATATTCAGCAATTCTACATTCTCCTCCTTAGTTCTAATATTTGAATATTGTTCCCTTACCTCAGATCATGTTTGGAACATATGCCTTCTAATTCTTTCCAGGCTCTTTGTGGGGAATTCCTTCCTATTCCCCAAAGACGGTGTTTTAAAAGCACATCCTTCTGCTCATGTAAATACAGAGTTATCTAACGAATGAAAACTGTGTTTGAGGGCCACTCAGATTTCCATGACCTTCCTCCCACCAAGGTATGGAAAAGAGTTAACCTAAGCAATAGGTTCCATACAGAAATGACCTCCTGGAGCCTTTGAAACAATGACACTTTGCAGAGGAAGCAGCCAAACTAGTTCAGAAAGGCTGTAGGGAGCCAGCAGTGGTTGGAATAGGACTTGTAGCTGAGGTCTTGGATACCTAATTGTTTCTGTTCCAAAGTGGACTTTTCCTTAGAACCAAGCCAATGGGTTTCTTTCTTTGCTCCATTCTCTCAGAGAACTCTTGTACTTACCACTGCCAGTACTCAAAGGAGCTCAGATACTTTAAGAAGGGGATTTGCAAGCAGCCAGGCAGAGAGATGTGTCTTTATTACTCACTTTTGCTAATTCCCTTCATGATAATCTAAAATGCAGGAATATTCTTGGATTTGTCCTCTGTACAGCCTCTTACCTGTTCATTTTGTTCTTCCTTGAAGATACACTTCTGCGGCTAAGATTGGAGAAGAGATACTGATTACAGCTCAGATTTTGAAGCAAGGAAAAACTCTGGCATTTGCCACCGTGGATTTAACAAATAAGGCTACAGGAAAGTTGATTGCACAAGGTAGACATACAAAGTTCCTAGGAAATTAATGCAAGAAAGTAATTTAAATAATAATGTTGGACTTAAGAATCATAGATAGAATTATTTTCTCATGTAATAGCATCTGCACAAAGTTGTGCTAGTCTATGTAAAGTGAATTTGTCTCACTTCCATAATAAATGAACAAATTTCCTTAATTACCACCAGAGTTGCTATAAGCCTAAAATTAGTGTCTACTTTGGGATGAACAACAGAATAATAGCATAGGGATACGTCTGGCTTTTTTTGGTCAAGATAGCAGAAGGGAAGAGGCTTTGGACAAGCTATCTGGTTTACCAGCATAACAGTGTTACAAGAGATCTGTTTTCTTTCCCTGTGGTGTCATCTGACAAAGCAACCCTGTCTTCAGGCCACTCACAGTCACAACTCAGCACTATATATGCTTGCTTACAAATGTTACTTGTCCTGTAAGATGGTAGTACAGTGTTCTTAGAACTGTGCAAAACTGGTTTGAAAGTGTAAAATGGGCTAATGCAAAATGTTAATTTGCCGATGCTGTAACAAATTCAAACATATTCAATAAAGCTTTCTGAAAATACCTTTTTAAAGATCATGTCACAGTTTTTTGGTCTCTGCACTGAGTAAAAGCTTGCCAGCATGGAGTGGTTGAGAGAGGGTGTGGCAGAACCCTTGTACACAAGTTCACCTGAGATGTTATTATCTCCCTCTGAGATTCCTGAATGTGAAAATGTAGTTATATCATATGGGCTTTTCACCTCTAGCTACCTGTAGTTCTGGTTATATTTGTTTAAAAATTATCAGCTGCACATTAGATACGTATCAAAAATAATTTGGTGAGCCTTTCATCAGGATAAGGCTGTAGATCTTCTGACTGGGCTTGAAGGTGGTAGAGTTAAGCTGCTGTTCCTTGGCTGAAGACTGGTCTCCTCGTGCACTCTTGTGGACAGGATTAACTGCTTTCTTCAGACTGATGACAATCCATGGCAAGGCTATCAAACTAATAAAAACAGTGATGCTACACATGCAGTCCATGTTTTTCTTCTTTTACTAACGTGTCATCAATCATTGCAACACGACTTAAACAAGTGATATAACTGTAACTAACCCCCCCAGTGGAAGGTCTCTAAAAGATTACCTACAGCAGGCTCAAGCCCTCAGCATGTATTTCTGCTGCAAGTTTAGAATAGTTGTTCATGGTATATACATTCTCAACAAAAGCTGTTTCTCTGGGGCTGTCTCAGAAGCAAACATGGCTTACATGCCTCTGCATAGCTGCACTTTTAATAGTAGCATCCTCTCTTCAGCAGTATGTTTGTAATTGGTTTTTTCCCCAGAATCATCCCTGAATCCTCTCTAAAGAAACACAATGCTTTGCTAAAGCAGTTCTGCAAAGATGCTTACTACAGGAGCAACCTTTGTTCTAAATCTTTGCTCCGCAGAACAAGATGCTTCACTGCATTAAATTCTCACTTCACAGCTTCTTCTGCCTGGAGCTCTGTTATGAGTCTTAATGATTACCAGCTCCTCTACAATTACTAGGAGAGGATCCATCACAACAAGTGGACACACCCAGTGAGTTTAGCAATTGCTGCTCTGGTTATCTTCACATTAACATGTTCTGGCATCTCCAGTCATCTTTTACTTCATTCTTAAATTTACCAGTTTTCTACCACAGGTTACTCATGTATTAGAGTGCATGGAAATAGAGGTGAACACTAACTGCTCCCCCAACAGACCCACCCACCTCAGTGGAACACATGATTTTGACTATTACTATTAAAAAGCAGAGGGTGAAAGTGAAGGAGGTGCTGAATTCAGTATGTGCCAAAAGACTAAGACTCTCAGCTCTGTGTGCTGGGACGACTGTCCTTGTGTAACTGTCCCAATGAAACTCAACATGACTCCCCTCAATCAACACTGGCTGCCTCAGGAACCTACCGGAGTTAAGTGGTCTCATTCTATCATTTAGCATTCATCATAGCTACATAATTACAACTGAAAAGCATCCAGGCAAATTGAGAGTGGCAAACCTCAAGACAGAAACAACAATATTTTCCTGTTCCCATTCGAGCCTGGCAAGGACTGTTTAAGGCTGAGAGAGGAAATGGAAAAAACCCTTCCTGAAATAACAAGTGAATTCTCTTCACCCTTACAACAGACTATTCAACACAGTATTTTAGTGCTGCCTAATTAATAAGAGGGACACCATTAATATGCAGGCCAGTTATTTTAGAAGCAGTTAATTAAACTGATTTTTTTCAGACAACCTTGTCTGTTACCCCTCTGCCAGCAGCAGCATGTTGACCTCATAATTTATTTCACAACTTGGGCACGGAGATGATCATAGAAGGAATTGTCATGATTTAACTTGTTAGCTTTGGGAATAAACTGCCAAACATCAGACTTAATAGTTGCAAGTGTTCTTTACTGATTTCACTCTAACCTACACATTGACAACTCTCTATGTTGCCTTGGTCGAGTCTCAAGGAAGTGATGGAAGAAAAATTACTGTGATAAGGACAAACAGTACATGGCTGCACCTGGCATCAGAATAAACATCCTGGCATCTCCTGTGGGGCTGACCTGGTTCCATCACTGCAGATTTAGGCATAACTCCCTCGCAATCAAGCAAATAAGGTGACTTCACAAGATAATCTTGTGAATTTTAGTAGTCTACTAGATTACATACCCAGTAACTGACAGACCACTGCAAGTCTCATTTCTTACAGCTGCAAGGGAGACCAGCCCTCTCATATTGTAGTTTGTTGTGTTTCATTTTGTTTTTTAAACACACCAAACACCTACTCAATGTCTAGAGCTCATGGAGGGCCACAGTGGCATGCAACATGTGGAACAGTGTGTCTCTCAGTGGAAGTAACTGCAGCTTCCCACTTCATACAATACCTTGGCCAGCC
>NW_008676060.1:8141-18570 GCF_000695815.1 Acanthisitta chloris
AAGGCATTCAGACTGACATTCAGGGGCTCACACCATGCTAGAGCTGTGCATTACAGATGCCTTGAGAAAGTGAGGAATCAAAACAGACTTGTTCCCACTGGCATTTAAAATCCTGAGTCCAGATACTAATCCGAGCAAAGGCTGATCACAGATTTAGATGCTCTCAGGAGAGGTTTAGTCATTAAGGATTCCAGCTCTTGGGAAGACACAGCTTGTCAGTGATAAAGTCAGGAGAGGAAAGGGTAAAGAAGGGTGTCACGGCTGAAGCAAGTGTTGAAACTATCAGGACTTCTTGTTAATCTTTCAGGTTGAAGTGCCCATCACAGGTCTCATGGTTGAGCTGCTGGTTAGTCTGCCAGTTTAATGATGAGCTAATTGGTTTACAGTTCTCAAATTCACAAACATTACCCTGAGGAGAATCAGGCTGTTAAGTAACTGTTCTGAACAGCAGTTCAAATCTGTTCAGCTTCATTGACTGGCTCCAAGCCACTGTCAGGGCATATGGAAGAATTTCCAACTGCATTCTATCAGTAACAGTTCCAGAATTTTCTATCTTTTAGAATATTCTATCAGGCAGAAACCATTCAGCCAGTACAAGGAACCCCACAAAACCTGTTACCTCATTATCCATGGAAATGAAGAAAAAAGCACTCAGATTCCTATTTTGCTACTTGAGTACAGGAACAACATGATGATAGTTATTACCTTTGTGATTCTGTAATGCACTCACTGAATGACCAGATCCCCAGTCCCAAGCTGCCATGGCTGTGGGATACAGCAGCATATACAGTTCTCACCTAAAACAGAGTAAATTACCTGCAAGCTTTTATCAAACAAGACACATTTGCTATCCCTTCAGGAAAAAGAACCCCAAACCACCAAACAAAAAAGCCCCACCGAACAAAAACCCCTCTCCTTTCCTTCACTATGACAATACCTTCTGGATATTTTGATTTCTTTTGCATAAAAGCAGTAGCTGCTTGAATAGATTTCAGGAGTCTAAAAAAAGCAGTTTGTTGAGTGGGTGCTCTAGCATACAGTAATTGTGCTCAAATTAAGGAACCTTTCCATATGTAAATCCTTTCCAAGCAGAAGTAGGTCACAGATATCTTCAGCCCTAAAAAGCACTTCAGTCAGCCATGCAGAAGAAAAATTACACTTAGCACTTAGCTTCAGTTAACTTGTAGAGCAGCCCTCAGCCCTCTACAGCATCTGCACTGCCCAGTCAGCCTCGTGACTCCCAGCTGCAGTGCACAAATCAGGAAGCAGCAGCTACTGCTGCAGACAGAAGCACAGCCTCCTCCACGGTATTCCTGACAGCAGAGAGGTCATCTCTGCTCCAAGAACACAATGAGGAAGATTTAAACACCAAACTAATACAAAGCACCCAGCCCTGATGCCAGCAGGCAAAGCTAAGGGATCTTCTAATGCAGAGCCTCACTCTTGTCTCAACCTCTTGAAGTACAGTACCCCAGCAGATACAGATGACACCTACAAGGTGAGGCCTTGCTCTCACACCACCACCATGGCCTCAAGCAGCACAAGTGCAAATGAAGCCAAAATCCATACACAGAAATATTCTTTCTAGCTGCTAATAACACTAAGGGCCAAATAACATTGGCCTCATGTTTTGAGAAAGAATGGTTTATAAGTAAAGATTAGCAAAATTAATGTTTCCACAAAAGGACTTTAATAAACACCACTCAGGCTAGTACCATTCCTCAAAATGCCATGCTCATCTCTTTTTTTCCCTTTTGCAAAGGGCTTTCACAGTGTTTTCTCTCAGTACTTCGCTCCAGAAAGCTGTTCCAGAATCTGGAAGATTGCACAGCTTGTGAATTTGCTGCTGGAATAAATGCGAAATGAAAAATCTGAGATGCCTTTTCAAGCTAGTAAAAGTAAACAGCAATTAAGTACACTCACACCACATGGCTCTCTAATTAGGGGATGTAAATGTACTCTAGGAACTCGACTTTAAAAGACCATCATGCTCAATGGCAGGAACACTAACAATCTTAAATGAAGCCTCTAACAGTCCATTACACTAATCTCACCATTAACAGGCAAAAAATCCTTTCAGTGACCCTTCTCACTGTTCAACCCCCAGAGATCCAGATTTAACATGAGGTGGTGTTCATTAACTGCAAATAACCTAATGACTCAGCACATGACAAGTGCAAGAAGAAAAGCAGTGTTCTCCTGAACAGAAGTGGGCAGGGAAGGATGCCTGCCACAAGCTGGGAGTGTATGCAAAGAGCAAAAGCATATGGCACTTGTATCAGGTTTTAATTTCAAAATACTTTGCACTTTAGTGCCATGTAAAAGATGTTCACAAGGACCTTGCCCACCTCCCTGTGGTGAAGACTGCTCCTCTGTTTAGTACTTTCTAAGCACAGATCAAAAAGGTATTTCAGAATTTTTTTTAATGTCCAGAAAATTGAAACTTGCAAAATTACCAACTTTTCATCAGCTTTGTTTCTAACCGGCTTAATATTCAGTGTTCGAAGATTAGTAACCAAGTAACCAAATTCTCTCCTTTTTTAAGAGAAAGGCTGAATAATCTGAACATGTTTCTACTATTTGTCACTTAACAGATCACTTTTAGTGTAACAAAATAGATTTCAAGAAGAAATTTATGCTTTGAGACAGATGTGACAAAGGGCATCAACTGCAAACTAACCACAGGCCTATTACACTTCAGCCATGCTTATAGAGCAGTTCTGTCCATGTTACTGTATTTTGATTAACTCTTGCACTGCTGAAGCTTGAAAAGTGAAGAGAAAATATAGTCATGGACAGGTTAAGACATTTAAGAGGCTTCTTCTCATTATCCTGAAAGCATCTGGCACAAGCTTCCCTTCACCAGACAATTCATCGAGATGCAAGAGATTTAATGGGCTTCCGTCTACTCAATTTTCCTGCCTTCACATTTATCTCTGCCCCACTGGCACTTACCAAGTTCTCAGGACACATCCTCTCAGGCAACATCCTGGTGGAACTCTCATATTCAGGTGCAATATTAACTGTGTTTCAATTCCTGGTGTTAGCATATCCAAAGGAGCCACAGCAGGTAGTACCTAGAATTCTTCTAAGAGCCCTTTCTGTATTTACAAACAGCTCCACTGAAGAAACAAATTAGGTGCACACCATCACGAACTGTGCTTTGTAAGAATTAGCTTTGTGAGATAAAACCTACACTTTTGAAGAAAGCCTACCAAAAAGCCACAAAGCTGATACAAAGAGGGCCCTGCCACCAAAGTAACTATGCTCTAGTCTCACTGCTGTAAGATGATGTCCAAAATGACAAATTAAGAAGAAACAAAGGGATGGCACTTAGCAAGCAAATTCCAAACTCACAAAACTTGAGCATTCAAGACCCTACAAAACCCACCTCAAGCTTCCTATGGACACTTGATATTATGTCTTTCTGGTCATTCAAAGAAGAGGCACTTACAGCAGGGTAACTTTAAGTACTACTAGCAAGTATGGTGGTTATTAAATATTTTCCAAGTCTTAGCATTCTGCAGAGCAGCATTTTCAAGATATTTCTTTGTAACTTAAGGCCTCTATGAAAGTGAAGTTGGAGCTTTCAGGTGGTGTTCTTCTAGGATGCTTCAGATTAACCTGTATGAATTTATAACTGAAGAAGTAAAAATACCCATGTACCAATACAATAGTATGTTAGTAATTCCAGTATTTCTGTCAGGTACTTTTCAAAACACATGGCAAGAACATCTTTGCCACTAATCTTTGCTAGTATCAGTAACTTTCACAGTCTGCACATTTTCAGTGTTTGTAATGAGTGACACTGTTAAGAGGTAAGACACTACTAAAATTCAAATTATAATACTTCCATAAATAAAACCAGTCATCTTTCACCTAATTTATTTAAGTTCCAATTTTTTCCAATTCCAAACAAAAGCTAAATACAAGTTTTAAACAGGTAAGCACTAGTTTTATCCAAAGGGAGCAGGCTTATGCAGTTTTACTCCAGTAAAGTACTCAACCCTTAAGCAGAGCCTTCTTTGTCATCAAAACTATACAGTAGTCTTCCTTTTTTCATTGCACAATCTTAAAATGTTCTGTCAGAACCAACTTTTGACACTCCAAACACTTTTTTTACATTGGTTTATAATGTCTACTCCAAAAGAAAAAAAAAAACAACCTCGATGGGTTTTCCATAAGAAATGCTTTAGAAACCAGTATTTCCTGCACAGTTCACCTGCAAGTTTACAAGTCTCAACTCTCAAGAAAATATAATCCTCTACCAACATTGTTTCTGCAGCTATTTTTTAACCTTTTTTGTGAGCTGCTTTAGCAACTTCAGACTCCAGGTCTGCCTCATCTGTATAAATGCATCCAACGCAAAAGAATACCTTCATACAGTTATACAGCATCTTGGGGAAAGAAACCAAAACAAAAGTGCCAGTAAACTCAGACATGGCCCAGCAAAATAAAAGAGGCAAAAAAAGCCTACACATTAAATGAGATGCCTTTTTTTAAGATTTCTTTCCCACATTTACTTCCTATTGTAATAGTCACCTCTTCGCTCATTAAAATGAATGATAGTGCTCTTCAATACAATCATTAACAGCAAAGCTATAAGGCTTTTATACCCGTTACATTCACTTCTCACCCTCCAAATACTGATGGCTAACATTATAGATGTTAGGGGGCATGACCAGCACAAATGGGAACACCACCACAAATGATCACCTTGTGCTTTCAGATACATTTGTTTCAATGAACAGTCCCTTCATTTCACATTTTAGTAAGATGCTGATGCAGTGCAGAGAAGTGTGCAGAGCATCCTCTCTTTCACAAGGTCCATGCAGAAAACATCTAAAAAAAAATTGCAAAGTTCTGAGATACAAATGATTAAAAAAATCCAGGATGATCAAGTTTCACAATGTATAGTGTTCTGAACATGAGTCCATTTTCTTCTAAATTCTGAAAGAATAAAGTGGTGAGGAAAGTGAAAAATCCACTGCTGCATTCTGTGATCTTCCCCATTTTGCTGGCCAGTACCTTACTCTGGCATGTAAGGACAGAGGTGATCCTCTATGGTACCAACCGTCCAGTGAGTGAGCTGCTCCTGTGGCAGGTACAGGCAGATGCTGCATAACTTGAATATTGTAGCTTTGTTTTTTGGAGTCTAGAGGCACAGAAAAACCAAAGAAAAAGCTATTAAACCTATAAGTTAACTAACAGGCAGACACCCAGAAGATACAGCCCAACTGTCAGCTTGCTGCTGGTTGTGGAGAACAACAGACACTCAAAAGCCACTGTTTCATACATATGAACAGCCTGAACTCAAAAAACAGTCTGCAGCCTCTAATGCATAAAATGTTTTCACTACTCTGTTCATTCTTCACTTGAGTAATTTCTGTACTATTACCCAAATCAAGCCAATGTTTTAATTTTTCCAAAACATTTAATTTTAGAACTCATGTAATTTTTAATACAAGAACATTAAATTAATTCTATGTGAACCCATCTGTGGCCCATGGATAAGTTTTTGCATATATGAATCCTATTTATAATATAAGTTTCCTCGGAAACTGCCAAAATGCAATCATGAATGCATGATCAATTTTTCTACTTGAGTATTTCGCATCATTGATGTTCCCAAGAAGAAAAAGCTTTATATACTTAACACACACTTGTCAAGACGAGGACAAAAGCAGCTTACCTGCAAGTGCTGTCTGTCAATGAAGAGAAACACTGACTGGTTAGGGTTGTTGACAACAATTCCAGTCTTGTCCTTTCGGCTCAGAACATGCAGAAACTGTTTTTCATAGTCACCATGATGAAATTCAAACTTGGCCTACATGGTATGAGGGAAGGGAATAAATTATTAAATTCACAGGTAACCCACTAATCTCTTTCAATCTGGGGCTTTACAACCACTTGTTTCTTTCCTTTTCCGATCTACGAAAGACAGAAATTTGGGCCACAGCAATGCCACACTTGAGTCCTGGCACAATTTAAACAATTTCCTAGTTTCATCCTGCCAACACATTAGTCATTGCAATGACGTATTAACAATTTACAGGTGCAACTTTAATCACACACATAAACCCCAATTTACCCTGCTGCTGTGGCAGAACATCCCTGTGCATCACTTTCTAGGCAAAATTATGATGCAAAGGTTCCATCCAGCTCAATACCCTCTTTCCTCTAACCAGACAGTGCACCTTGGGATACTCACGGTACCTTGACAACACCAGCATATTTAAACAACAAGTCAATTGTACTAAGAGGCATATCTAATCCACCTCTACAAATGCAAACACACTATGCATTTATACATATATATCATCTGCAAAGGTCCTTTGGAAGTGCTAATATAACTTCAGAGGGAGGCAGAATTTGGCATTCGAAACACTGACTGCTTTATAAATGAGAACAGACAGCATATTTTCTAATATTCACAGAAGTCACATACCTTGTCAATTTATTGTGAAGGACAGTACTTATTCTCTTCTCCAGGTGTAAGTTACTTATGGAAGTGAAATGCCAAAACCAAATACCTGAACAGGCCTAAAGGGTTCATCGGATCCCTTCCACCGAGAGAACAGGAGACAGACTATCTTCTCAATATCATTGCGAGGCCATAGAATGAAGTCCATCTCCTGGGTACAGCCGATCACATCCTGCAAGCAGTCAAGTTCCGTACTTACATTCCCTTCATTAGTCAAAGACACAGGCAGGCAACTCATCTATACAGGCACATAATTTAGAGGTGCTATTGATTACTCGAAGCACAACTAAAGTCTTCCTTGTTTTCCATTGAATTTTGGTATCAGCAGCCAGTTAATATAAACTACAGCTTTAAGCAAACAAAGACTGTCTTATCTTCCAATATTCGTAACTCAAAACCACTCAGTTGTACAGCAGTTGCTTCAAGAATTATTAACACATGCCTGCTAAAGGACAAAGATGGCAAGAAGATACTATCAATTCCCAAGGCATAACTCCGAATGAGAGGTAAAGCTTAAGCAGACAGCTTCAAAACACACATGCTGTTGGTTACCCTTCACGCAGCAAGTGAGTAGAGAAAAAGGCAGGCTTAGCCGTAAGACTGACAAAGAAAAGCACAAGTGTTGACAAACCAAGATTCGGCAAGCATGAAAAGGAGCCTTACCCTGCGCATAGACTGGTAGCGGGGTGCATGGAGCTGTACTACATCCTTCTGCAGAAGCTCTAAGGAACTTTCCAAAGAATAGCTGGAATCCCGCACACCTTTCAGGATATTTTCTTCATAATTATTGGTCATGACTGGTATCACTTCAGACACTTCAAAAAGCGCTGACTTTTTCTTCTGGAAAAAAAAGCACAGATTATATTAAGATTACAATCCTTTACAGGCAACTATAGGCTTATTTTAGCATCTGTGATTTTCTGTTAGCATTCATGTATAAAGCACGTATCATGCAAGTTAAGACTTTGTCACAAATCACACCAAAATTTAAAAATTTAACACAATCAGTCCAACAACTTTTTATAGAAGTTGAACACACATTTCTGTAGTCTCCAAAGATGCAGATTTACCTGCTGATCTTGCAAACACTAAAGCTGTATCTAAACATAACACAACTGCCCCATCACCAACTAGAGTACATGACTTTGGTCAAACCTAGAGCCCTCTGCGAAATTCTCTTCACAAATCAAGTAGCACATTTTTTCACCTTTTCCGTTTTTTATAGTTGGCTTTTTATGAACAGTGAAGTCTTTCAATGCAACATATGGTTTTTTTTTCACCTTTTCCATTTTTTATAGCTGGCTTTTTATGTAAAGTGAAGTCTTTCAATGCAACATATGGTAACAGTGGGTGATGGAGATGCCATCTGAAGTTACCTCTAAGTTATAATCTTCTCAAATAAGTACCATTTTAATTTGCTAAGTAACTTTTATACTCACTACAAATATTTCCGTATCTCTCAAGAAAGGCCAAAACATGATGAGAATTTGAAGTTTTTTCTGTATGTAAAATCACTTCAAGTTGTATGTCTAGCACCTTTATTATAGCTCGTGAGAAGTCTTGACCTACTTAAGAGCTACACGACAGACAAAGCACACTTCACAAAATAATACTCCACTTCCCTAGCCAAAACACCCATAACAGGCAACTGTTTGCTGACCAAGCTAAGCTGAGCTAACAAACTGGTATGGTATGGACATTTTCACTTCACTGTGATATAAGCAAGGATTTAAAATAGGTGTTTGGAACAGATTTCTACAAAGCAACCAGAAAGCAGTATGAATACTCCAACTTGTGTCATCTAAGAAAACTGCTGCCATTGCTTAAACATCCTCTTTATTACTATGAGAGAGTAATCAGAAATTACATCCCAATAGATCCATCCCTGTTTGCACTGGAACTGACAAACAAAATCAACTCAGGAATTTTAATGAAGCTTTTCAAGGAACGGTTGTCACTAAAATCATGTAATTATTGCAGCAAATGCAAAAAATGTACATTTGAGGGGATTAAATAATTTCAGTGCCCATCTACACGCATTTCATGCATTATGTTCTCTGTTGACATTTGTTTCTGTCTTCATTTCCTCATCATTTTTTCAGCACTTTCACTCCCTATAAGCACCTCCTTTTCTTCACCTTCTGGGGATGGAAACTCTCCTGCAACTGCGGGCCTATATCCAGCTCCCGAAGTATCACCCAGCTCCCGACCTGGGTGCGCAGCATCCAGCAGCAGAGGTGGCAGCCAAGCAGAGATTTCCTCTCTGCCCTCCCCGCTCCCTTTCAAAATGGTAGCAGCAGTTTCACACGTGCCTGCGCACTTGGGCCACTTTCACATTGCATTCTGTGACTCCTCCCTTCCACCGCGAGGTCCTTCCCTTCTGCTTTCACCAGATAAACACAGTAACTCGGCCAGCGCCCCAGCCAGGTCTCTCTTCACAGCTCAATTGCTCACTGCCAACAATTATGCAAGTCAGACCCCAATCAGGCTTAACAAATTACAGGTTTAACTTTGAAAAATATCTACCCAATGCAGAAGTCACGAAGTAACCACTTAATGAGGCACTGGCACCCTCTGCATTACGAAACTGTAACATACAAAGTGCCAACATGACAAATGCAAACTAAATATTATAGCAGCTAGCACTTTGAAAAGAAAATTAAACAAGCGAATGGAATCTATTACGGATAAAACGTTTGATGCAATCAGGTAGCAAAGACTTTGCACAGCACACTCAACATGTAACAGAAGAGAGACACATTAAAACAGTTACCTTGTCTTTGAACACAAAGGCAATGTACATCTTGAAGTCAAACTGGTCAGCTAAAGATTCTTTTTTCTTTCTAAGCTGAGCACGAAGTCTGTTCAGAGCTTGTTTCTTCCGGGAGTTTGGGTCCCCCATTTTGTAACACAGGTGGTACTAAAGCCTTTGGAAACTGTCACTAAACTATGGGCACCTTTTCGTAAGACTCAAGTACAACAGAAACAAGTCGTTTGATTCCTGCTAATGCGACTGAACAGTTAAAACGCTAATGTAACCCAAAACTGCACCTCAGGCAGTATTTAGGAGAACGTCGTACTGAAGGGGGCAAGAAACAAAGTAAGCAGTTGTCCAGCCATGGCTGGACAAGAGGTTTTACAATAAACCAAGAAGAAAAAAAAACCTAAGAATTTTGAAGACAAAAATTTGAACAGTTTAACCGCAGGAATAAGTGGGTAAGAATGAGGAGGGGGAAAAAAAAACCCAACCAAAAAAAACAAACCCCAAACAAATCTTATCACGATTTATGTGTACAATAAAAAGCAATTGGCACAAGCCCAACCCATGGAGGGGTAACTTTTGCTCTGCTTACAAAAAAAAAAACCCGAAGCTGAAGTTACAAGTTGCGTTTTACCCCAGCCAGATCCATGACCCTACTGATTATCTTCCTCGCGCCTTTCCACTATTGCTATGTTGCCCGTCTTTTTGTTTGCTTTAGAATTATTACACTTGGTGGAGAGCAGAGAAAAGGGTGCAAAGGAGGAGTGCACAACCCGGGAAGTATGACATTTCTCTGCCAACAACAACAAAATCGATTACAGACAACAAAGCGCTGGTTCGCAGGGGAGCAAAGAGAAAAGACAGCGGAGTCATTTCTAACTTCATCCTGCTCATCATTGCCCTGAGGCTACTGCTGCCGAAGAGAAGAGGGATCATGATGGCCATTGACAAGGGGCGGGCAGGGGTTCAAAGGACTGTATTATCTCACCTAGAGACTGAAACCCGAATCAGCGCCCTAAACTCGGGGCTCCCTACCAGTGGGAGAGCTCTACATCCCCCGACAGCTCACACGCTCCCTGGGCTGCTGATCCCCCGGGGATCCTGCTCTCTCCCTCTCTCTCTGCTGGTGTGAGCGAGCGCGGTCAGCCCAGGCTGTGCATGGCCAACGCTCTTCGCTTCCCCTC
>NW_008676060.1:18703-18970 GCF_000695815.1 Acanthisitta chloris
TTTTGCGAGGTTTGTCTTTAGTCGCAAATCTAGGCTGCGATTTCAAACCTCTAAAACACCTTCCTCCCCACCCTCAAAAATGAAATTTAAAAAAAAAAAGCAAATACCCAATTATCAGGTTATTTTCCTACTCTCTCCTTTCCTCCTCTCTCCAGACATTTTTTACTCCCCCCCCCCAAAAAAGGTGTTTGATTAGTCGGGGTTAAAAAGTTTTTTTGGTTAGCAAATTCGTCGAGTTTAAGAAGAGGGAAGAAAATATATTCTCCC
>NW_008676061.1:0-964 GCF_000695815.1 Acanthisitta chloris
CCCCCAAGTTATTTGGCTCCTGTAATGCAGCTATCTGTCCACAGGGTGATATTTGACTGCGGCATCCATAGATGGCTTCACAATGTGTATACATTTCTTGCTGGTAAGGAAAAAATTCCATGTGGGAGGATAAACAAATCTACAAGGATTTAGACACTAATGGACTCCTTCACTGAATAATCATAGCGTGAAGGCAAGTTTTGACCTGTTTTGTTCTCCTCCTATGCAGGTTTTTCTAGTTATTAGGGTTTGGTTTCTAGGCATTGTTACCTCTGTTGCTTAGAGAATCTGAAGACTTTAATTGCTTTAGATAAGGTTTTCACACTCGTTTCTTAATGCTGAAAAGTGTCAATAAAACTGGAGATGCCAGTTAGAATTGATTTGGATTATTTTGCAATGACAGTTCAGCTTGTAGATCAGTTGAGAAAATGAGAGAATAAAGCTTTAAAAATCGACTGTTTTTCAAGTAAAAAAATGAGTGAAATTAAGAGTACTTTTAAACACAGGCAACTTAAAAAATTTTGTTTAAATCAGTTAGCTATATGCTTAATTTGAAGAAAATAGTAATTTTTCCTTTTAGTTTAAGTATTGCATGTAGAGTTAAACACCTGCATCGTTAGTCTTCAAGTCATTAAAAGCCTAGTGCAGATGTCAGAGAGACTGATGTGAAAGGTGGAGCGTATTTTTTATCTGACATGCTGTGAAGGAGGAGAGGAGAGGCATCATGTAGAGTTGTGGTATTTGGGATTCTGTTTTGGTAATTTATTTTTCAAATGGTGCTGTATCGATTTTTTTTTTTTTTTTTTTTTTTTTTTTTCTCTTTTTTTCCTATAGGCTGCATGCTGTGCAAGAAGGCCAGACAAGGTTGAATTACTGGTATCTGATTGTTAAGGAAACAGACTAGGAACTACTGCAGACTGTTGTGGAAAAAAAATGTCAGAGAAGTTCTGTGGCTGGGGGGAAA
>NW_008676061.1:1032-13817 GCF_000695815.1 Acanthisitta chloris
GAGTGCTTAAAGCGAGTGAGGAAACTGCTGTGGTACAATTTTGGCTTTAATCCAATTTACAGCTAGGCACTTAAATAGTGTGCAGCTGAAAGAGAGAATTAGGGATTAAAAGATGGCTATTCATTGTGTCAGTATGTCAGATGAGGAATCCATAGCCTGTCCTGATTTTAAGTTCCCTTTTGTCCTATGTGTTGCAGCTTGCAGTTTGGGATTAGCTCTAAATCTATAATGACATTAAAAGGGTAAATTGAGAGTCCTGGTGGTGGATTAAGAGCACCAGCTTTAAACATAACTGGCACCTTCACTTAGCAAAGCTGGAATTTCAGTCTTTGGAATGGACTGCAGCTGCTGAATAATTGGGTGCACTTTGAATATTGGAAATCCTTCACCATGTAGAACAACGACCGCTCATTAACCTGTGCCTCTATCCTTCCCAGGCTGAACACCAGGGAATTCTGGTGGTCTGCAGAGTTTACTTCAAAGTAAAATATCATCCACTAGCATCCAGTGGGTATACATATGACCTACCAAGTATGGAAAAAAGTATCAGAACATATGAACAAAAATGAAATGAATGCTGTCAAAGAGTCTCTGGATGTTTAGCAGCAATGCAGTCTATGTTGATTAACAGCTATTTATAGCAGCTTTTTGTGATCTCTTCTTTTTTTTTTTTTTCTTTTTCTCTGTTGGTATGAAGTCTTTAATCAGGTCTGTTCCTCCATAAAGCATTTGGCAGCTTGAAAGAAATCAATATCTCCATGTTCTCTGCTGCACACAAAATTATGTGTGGAGGATTCTTTCATGATACATGAATGGAGCTGGTTGCATTTGGTTGAAAATTTGTTCCTGTAATGTAATTGGTTTTATAGTTAGTATGACCTGATACTGTAATGTGATTGGTTTTATAGTTAATATTACCTGAAAGGCAAAAGAAAGAACCTGTATCAAGAAAGTGTATGGGAGAGACTAAACATCTCTTAACTGTCTGCTCAAACTGTCTGCTCAAAAAGTGGAGGAAAGATACAGGTCATTTTGTCATTTACATGAACTTATGCCATCTGAACAAGGATTGTGTATAGTAAAACTCACCTGCCTAAGAGAACAAATAATAAGAGCAACTAAATACTTTCTAATCTGCATAAGGAAAAGCAAAGGAAGCAAAGTTTACTGTTTTGTTTTTACAAGATTTCTCTGTGCCAGCACTTTGTCTAATATGGCCTTCCAAAACTTTATTTTAATTTTTTCCCCCAAAAAAATTTATTACCACCAAGTTCAGAGCTTGAAAGTCATCCATTTAGAATACATTTAGATAGCTCACAAAGCAGTGGCCAGGTTCAAGGGCTGAACTGAGCTTTTATTATGTTGAGAATCTTGCCAGAGAAGTTAAAGGAAAGGATCTTTTAGTGAGGTTATCTAGGCCTGTAATTTGTACACTGTACAAAATGAAGCTGTAGAATTCTCATCTTTCAGGGATATGCGCAAGAATATCTTACTCATCTATTGATGTAGTATTTGGGCTTCCTGTAAATACAGAGTCTGTACCTGGTGACTGTGAAACCTATTTTCATTTCTTAAGGTAGGTGAGAGAAGTTTCTAAACTGGAAAGAAAACTTCACTGTATTTGTACTGGGTTAAGAGCTGCAGTGATTATATACCTTATGGTACCTTATGCTGAATGTTTGTCAGAAATCTTTAGAGCAATCTAATTGGCAAATGAATATCTTGCTAGAAGAATAATGATAGTGAAGGAGAAAGAATGATGTGGTCAAAGATGTAAAAACAGATGATGGAGTTACAGTTCTTTACCATAGTCCTTTATTCTGTAATTATTTTTTGTGGTCTTGAGCTCACCAATGATCAGATGAGACCCTGACAGCTAGTACTGCAAAAAGCACAAATCCTAGCAGTAGTTAGCCTATGGTAGGGAGCATTTACTTAGAAAGGGGGGAAACCTTAAAAGCATTGATAAGAAGGTAAGTTTTTAATTATAGTTTTTGCTGAATAGACCAAGGGAGTGCATTCGTGTTTTCATGTGCTGACAATGTATTTATTTCTAATTTTGTCGTATCTGCCTGGTGGAATTTTGATAAGGATCTTACTTTGTATGAAGATATCAGTTGTTCTGCATGTGTTAGTTTGTATATTTTTTCAAAGTAGCTTCCAGTGACATGGAATTATATGATTCGGTCATACTGGAATGGTTGCATTGCAGTTGTGTCTTGAGAATTTAAGGTGAACTTGCAGTAAGGCAGCAAAAAAATACAAGTCTCTATGAAGTGTTTTCCAGGTGTAGTAAACTTGAAGATTGATTCAAGCTTCCTTCCACAGCTGGGCGGGTAGAAGAAAAGGACAAATGTTAACTTGAGAACAGCTGTTTTGAACTTGGTTATTGCTATGCCATCTGGAGAGATGGAATGCTGTTTAATAGTACAGGATAGAAACATTTTTATAAGGAGAAAATGCAGCCATAAGAAGGTGGGGGAGTTATAGTTCCCGAATCCTTTTCCTGCACAGTGCAGAGAGTGACTGTAGCAGTGGTGTATGCTGTGCTCTGAAAAACACTTAGAAGCAGGGGGACTTCTGCATGCTTGGATGTGCTGTATGTACTGTCTGTGTAAATGTAACTGATATTACTTAAGAAAAAAGATTCAGCATCAGTATGAGATGTATATGAAAATATTGTCAGAGGACAGAAGAGCAATCTTAGAGCTTTTTTTCCTCTCCTTTTCTTTTAAGATATCTTGGTCCTGTTTGTAATCTCGTTTTCTGTTCCTTCTGCCCAGATGTTCTTTTTGCCTTGTCTGATGTCATGCATGTTTTTTAGCATTTGTCTTAGTACAGCAGTGCTTTGAAAGATGTGCTATTTTAAATGAATTGTGGTTTACATGGGGGGAAAACACAATTTATTAACATTTAATATTAATTTTTTCATTATTGTAACTCATGCATTTGGATTAAATTTCACTCACCATGAGAAGTATCTGGTGTTGGTAATGACTATTAAGTTTCATGTGGTACCATCCAGGTGTGTGCAAATTATTTCTTCTCTTGGGGATTTAAAACATTGCAAATGCTGGAAAAGATGATCAAGACTGTGCTGTGTCTGTCTTAAAAGATCCCTTAGTAGCTGCCATAATGTTTTTCCAAGGTAATTAAACCTTGAGTAAAGGGTTGTTCTTGGCATTCTAGGAATGCTTACATACTGCAAAAGCAGGGATGATTGAGAGAAACAATACTCCAAACCATAGCTTATTGGGCCAGTGCTTTCTGTATAAGCTGCTACTGTTAGGCAGTATGAACTCTTTTTACCTAGCATGTTGAATTGCTTGGTGAAAAAAAAATCCCTGCCTTAGGCTATCTTTAGTAACGTTCTGCCAGTGATTTAAAGATTTTCCAAAAGACCTTTCTCCTATAATCCTGTAGAAAACACCATGCTTACAGGAACACTTGTGCTTTCATTAACATGAGTTGTAGAAACTTGAGAATCTGTTAATTATTTTTATGTTTGAAAACAGTTTTACTGAACCATATGCATAAACACGAACAGTGCATCCAGAAACAAGCACCCTTCTTACTTTTGGGGAAGCCTGTAAATTGTTTTGAGAAACTGTCAGGTTTATTGTTTAGGTTGAAACAAAGGTCAGTTTCGTAATTTGGAGTAAGAGCCGAATCTGCAAAGTCCTCCTAGTTAATTGAAGGATGTTTTTCTCCATTGTGAATGTATTTATTCTTCCTTTCAGGATATTTTGTACACTTGTAGATACATTCCACCTGCTGACTGAATAAGCAGCCTGTAGTGGCGAAGATCTGATTATGCCTAGGGGGTCGTAAAGTCAATCTAATGAATTTAGATAATCCTAAATCTTCAGTCCCTTTAGGCTGAAAATAAAACTGTTGTGAGTTGTGAGATCATTGTAGTCCATCAGTGGATGGTCATAATCCTTGTTGTGGTGAAAACCCTCGAAAATGGAGGGAAAAGATGTCAGTCAAGTTGTAGTGGCGAAGATCTGATTATGCCTAGGGGGTCGTAAAGTCAATCTAATGAATTTAGATAATCCTAAATCTTCAGTCCCTTTAGGCTGAAAATAAAACTGTTGTGAGTTGTGAGATCATTGTAGTCCATCAGTGGATGGTCATAATCCTTGTTGTGGTGAAAACCCTCGAAAATGGAGGGAAAAGATGTCAGTCAAGTTTAAAACACTGTGTAGGTTTTTCAGCAAATACTTGATTTCATTTGGGAAGGAATTAGGTGGCACAGCCCTTAGATGATGTTTTGATGGGTTCGATTAGCTGCTGACACAGATAAAGCAACTGAGTCATGAATCTTGCTAATCTGTTAAAATATGCATTTTGTACAAGAACAAAGAAACTCTGATACTGTTGTTCATGTCATTGAAATCTAACAGATCTTTTCAATCCTTCTGAAATTGCAGCTTTCATACAACAGCCAAGAAGTACGATAATTTGTTAGAGTAACTCCACAACTTTTTTGTAATAGATTTCACAAGGCATTATCAAGAAAAAAAAAGTTCCAAAAAAACCTAAATTAAACAATCCATATAATTACGTGTTTTGCTCTCTTTAATAAAAAGTATATTGAATAACTGAAGCCAAATTTGGCTGATTTTTGTCATAAAACCCTGCTTTTCAAAGTACATAGGAAATCAAATATGGTAATGCAGTTTTTAACTTCTTAGTTGTAAACTTTAAGATGCATTTGGCTTATATTAGGTAAATTTAACACTTCAAATTGTTGAGCTATTAAAGGTATCTTCAGGATTTGATATCAGCAGCTTAAAACAAGAGAAGAAGGAGAAAAGAGAGCAATTCCTACAGAAAACACCCAGAAACTTATAGGTTAATGGTTGGACTTGGTTATCTTAGAGGTCTTTTCCAACTTAAATGATTTTATGATTCTATGATATGTTGTAGTAAAAAGTGTTAGTCTTGCTTCTCAGTTGTCTAGATTTCTATGAGTTAGGGTTTTTTTTGTCTTAATTGGAATTCAGATTTATTTAGTAGCAGCAGCCTGATTATGTAGGGTTTGAATCCAGGTGCATTTTTGTTTTAAAAACCAACTACAAATAAACTGATTGTGATGCCACAGAATATACTTCACATTTAGAAATCCTGTTCAAGTGTAAAGATGCTGTATACTTGCATTAAAAGCCTTGTTACATTCTTCTTCTAAGCAGAAACATGTTACTGTGCCTGTATCTTTGTATCTTTCCCATCAAAACTGTGATAACAAAATGGCTTAATACAAGATGCCAAATTAGGAGAGCATCATACAAAAAAATGAAGCACACATTTTGAAACACTGACAGTGGAAGTCTGATTTGGCATTGCTGGAAAAGCTCCTATTGCTGCCTTAGCTTTCTAACAAGCCCATAAACATACTTGTTTGCAATTTTGAGAAATGTTGAATACAGTTAGCTTTTTATATTAGAGAAACTCGACATTCAGCACTTAAAAGGGCTTGCTCTTTACTACTTAATTTGTGCAACGTGGTAATTGGCAGTGTTTCTTGCCATCTGTAGGAAAAATAGTTTAATTTTCACAAAATATGTATGTGTATCTATAAAAAAGAGAATAAAAGAGAAATCTGTATGTCTAGACTACATAGTTGAACTAATTTTTATTTCAAATTTATTGCCTAATGTACCATATGTGGCTGAATAAATGCATTTTTAGCATACTTTTGTGTAAACATATTTGATTAAAATGTTATGCCTGCTTAATTAGCTTCAGAGATTTGCATTTCAGTAATTTCAAGATGTCTGCAAAAGTTTGCTCTGGCCACTTAAATGGAAAATAAAAATATGGTCTTTGTTTTTCTCATTCCTTGTAGTCACTGGTATAATTTAGATTGCATTAATTTGAATGTATTTACAAACACTGCTTGGCTTATTTTTTTTACAATGAAATCTGATACCTTTTAAAAAGCTAAAATACTATTTCTGTATAAATGAAATAGAGGGAACATTGCTTGTAATGTTTTTAAGTAAGAAAATGTGCAAGTGAGTATTCTGTCTATTGATAATCTAGATTTTGTGAGGATGTCTGGCCCAACTTACCGAGACATTATTATATTTCATTCTGCAATAGCAATTTAGAGCAAAAGGAAACTGTGATAACAGATGTCTAAAATCAAGATCTTATTTTAATTTCTATGGGCAGTTTTGAAATTTCGTTCAACTAATAATTTGGGAAGGATGACAGACATTTTTAGAAATTTTTTTTTGGTTCCTTACACAGACGAAAGAAGTTGGTTTACTTGATGCAGACATATATGGACCTTCAGTTCCAAAGATGATGAACTTAAAGGGAAACCCAGAATTAACACCAAGTAAGTGGAAATGATTTTTCTTGCTGTCATCTTTGTACAGGGCTGGGTATGGTATCCTCATTGGGGTTTACTTGGTGTGGTTCAGAAGGGATGCAAACAGAAGATGAAGATTGGGTGTATTTAGGTATTATTTATGTATTGATTTGGTTGCTTTCAGAGCTAGCTTGTACAACTAGGAGCATATTCAGGGGCTTCTCTTTTGTTAATCTTGGTACACAGACTTTGGATTATTACTGGAGACACTGGAAAGGATATCTGGGAAAGGAAGGTTACTTATCAGTAGTTTTATACTTGCTGTATAGCATCCTACAATGGACAACCGTCAATTAAAGAGCAAAAAACCACTTATCTAGGGTAAAAGAAAAGTCTAAAAGAAATAAGAAAACTACCATTACAGTAGCTTGTATAAAATGTGTATTTTATCAATCCATACCAAATTAAATCAATGTCTTGAGCCACAAATAAAAAGCACATTGCCCAGTCTAGTTCTTATGGTCATACAAATCAACTTGTTAGGAGTGCAAGAACTTAAGAGTATATTCACTCAGATATTGGGCAGCCCAGTTTTGTCTCAGTGACTGTAGATATTTTTGGTAAAGAGCTGAGAATTCCCTAAGCTTTCATCTTAACATGTTTCAAGTGTTGTTAAAAATGTGGAATTCAATGTAAGGGAAAAAAATTTTGAGGATTTCTTTGAATTAAAACTGCTGCTGTAGCATTGTAAACCCTAACATTTTGATGGCTGAAATATATTCCTTCTAGTTCTGTGTGGAATGTACAAGTAAATATCAGGATTTAAAGAACATACCTTTTTTTTTTAACTGACAGAAGAATAAATTTGTCTATTTCAAAAGCTTGACACATTACACAAGTCTGCTGAGAAACACCGTGTAGTAATTCAGTATGAGTGATCAAAGGATAGAATTTTTAGTTCAGAGATTCTGTTCACATCTCGGTGCACTTTTAACTCTTGGGTTGGTGAAGTTGTAGAGTAACAACCATGAGAGTGCTGTCAAAGATGGTTTGATTGAGAAAATAGGAACATGGATGGTGTAGGAAACTTTTACGTGTGAACTTCAAGGATTCCTTTAATGAGTGATACATAGGATAGGCTTGTGAGGAAATGATCCATCATAGCTGTGTATATATGTAGTGCATATATATAGATTCATGTATACATGTATGGATATAAAAACATGTATGACCCTTATATTTTGGTATATTGAGGTTTAGTGTTCTGATTTCTAACTGTATTTTCAAGAATAAAACAAACTCTGAATAAAGGCTGTACAGCAGTTGAGCAAGTCCAGGCAGTTTCTGGTTACAGATGTGCATTATTATTATGTCTATATCACAATAACTTAATTAAAAACATCTTTAATAGCACAGCAGTCAAAAATATGTTTAAAGTCTGTTGCTGTCTGTAGTGTGAGGGCTGGATTTTCTCACATGAGCAGTTGAAAAGGGATTAGAATGCCTGGTACCATACAGAACAAGTCCATGCAGCAGTTATTACTTTTGAATAGAAATTATTATGGTTATGCTATAATTTAAGTTTTCAAAATGAATTAGGAGTTCTTAGTGAGGAGAGAGTCTGTATAAATGGAAGATAGTCCACTAATTTAATTTTGCAAACTCTAGTACATTGGAAAGTCTGCTAACATTTAATAGACTGTCATTCAAAATACTTTAAATGGTCAGAGAAATACTGGTTAATAAGTTCACAACTGAATTTAATTAGCTAATGGAGGATTTTCTAACTACGGAATAAATATTAACATCAGCTACAGTATATACACGGGGCAATGCTAATAACACAAGTAACAAAAACATTACTTCTTTCCCCAAATAATTTCCTTAAAAGCTGTTTTCTGGCTTAGTGAACTGCATGATTTCACTTTTTTTCCCTTTTAAATCTGCCATTTAAACTAGTTGGCAGAGACTAAAAGCGATTATATTGCCAAAAAGATACTGTCGTTTTGCCAGGTAAATATGTTTTTCAGTTAGTTAAAATGATGAAGGTTTTGCTGGGCAAATCTGTATGAAAGTTGACTGCTTTCTTAATATTTCAGGGCTTTGTTGCCATTTTATGATAGCCAGAGTCTTTTATTTCTTGATGAAATAGTATATTCAAAAGATCAATAGTGGGCATCTGTTTTTAAAATTTAGAATAGAAAGTAATTTCTGAGAGAGGGCTAGCATTGGTTGTGGCTGGCCCCATTGAGTCTGAGAGTGTTGCAGGAGCTATGGAAATGGATGCTTCCATTTTTTCACTGGGACACATTTGTATATCTGCTGCTATTTAGGCTGTGATCGCAGACTCGTAACAGAGAATGAAAACTTAAAATAGTTGTGACTGTATCAAGGGATTGTGGTGCATCCATTTGAGAGTTATAAATAGAAAATTTGGAGTGGACTAGTTAAATAGAGGAAGTGTTATGTAGGTAGGGTAGTTATTGGGTAACCATGAAGAAGTTGTCTGTCATGCTTTCCCAGTGAAGCTGCATCATGATAAACTTAAAATAGATTTTATTTTAAAAAAAATTCGTATTTGCTACTGACATTAGCTCTTGAATAGTGAGCAAGTGATTTTTGGATTGTGTATAGTTGACTGACATGCTTTGTTGATTCTGTTGGAAAGAAGTCTGCACTAAAACCCTGTGTTTTGCTTTGGATGATGCCTTATCTCAATTTATCTGGATGGCTGAAGTATAGTAGTCCCATGTGTCTTACATGTGATAAAATAATAATTCAGAATGTCATAATTCCAATTTATATTTAGAGGCTTTTTATATGCAGTGGGTAGTTGGAAATGAGAAGAATATGTAAGTGTTAAGTATTTAATTCTGGACTTTGATTATTGCCCTCAAACCTGTAACAATTAACCTCAAGCTGAATTAATTCAGCTATTGTTGAGTTCACTTGTTGAAAAAATTAATGACCTTTACTTGGAAGGAAAAGGAGATGGAAGATACCCAACTCTGCAAGGAATTATTTATAGGCATACAGTTGTTAGCTACTGTATAAATAAAGCAACCCACAAGCAAACCTCTAGGGAATTAATTTATTAAAATTTTGTTCTTCATTATACATAAATTTATACAATTACAAAAAAACGTAGGGCAAAAAAGTATAAGATGAGAAATGTGGTGTAGTAATTAAAGCCTCTTACTGAGAGCAGTCTTTTTGGATAAATGGCAAATCAAATGCTACCAAATGATGTTACAATATAAATGACTGAAACACTGTATCCTGAAACAGTACATTTGAAGTACTTGAAAGTGGAATTGTATTACTCTTCATGTTGTTAAGCCTGCAGTGCAGTAATTCTAAATGATTTGATACAGATTATGGCTAGCAGATATTAATTATATTATAAAGATTACTCTTAGAGATACAAGTGGTTTGTCTGGTTCAACATTTATACACCTTGAATCTAAAAAGGCTGAATTGACTCATATGTATTGAGTTCTGCAGTTTTGTTTTGAGTGAAAGTCCCAAGTTAACTAGAATGTTTTTTGAAGTTGGAGCTGGAATTGAAGCTAACGTGTAGTGAATGTCTGTCCTTTGGGTTCCTGCTACTTCCTCTTCTGTGCTCCTGTTGTCTGTCACCCTGTTACATGACTGACCTGGGCAGTCGCCCGTCACAGCAGCAAGTTAGTGCTTCAGCTGACATGAGCCTTCCCAGAGGTTTTGTGTGTCAGGACAGATGCCTGGAACAGAATGTTATGTTAGTCTATTTCATTCCTTGTGGGTATAATGAGCTAAAAGAACTCAAATTAGTCTAATAAAGCTTTTGATCCACTATAAATAAACTTTCTGGCTCCATGGGGATCTGAGGGCACTGAAAAATGTGGGTTATTTTAGCAACTGTAAGGAAGACATTTGTGATGGAAGGTAGTGATGCTTAAACCCAGATCTGTGTTATTATTTTAAACCTAACAAGTCAGTGCTGCTTTAAAATAGGACAAACATGTGACTAAGTCACTGTGCTCCTTACTTGTGCCAGACTTGCTTTTGAAGTATAGTCTTCTAGCAGGCAATTAGTTCTTTTACTTTTAGGTGGAACTATGAAGTCATAGCTGCAAAACAGTTCTGTTAATGAAAAAGCTTTTACAGAGCTTTGTTTTCTCTGCAGTCTATTAGGAGTAAAAACAATGGAAAGCCTATTCAGGTAATGGGACTGGTAAACTGACTAGAACCAAATCTTTTGGGAAAAGTTGCTTTTTCATTATGCATATGTTTCTCAAAATTGGACTGTGAGCATGGAGTAATTCTCACTGTCTCCTGACTAGTTTGCTTTGGTTAAGTTTTTGGGATGTCTTTGTGGTTAGATAACACTGTTAGTGCAGGATGTAATGGGCAATCACAGGCTTCCTTGTGTGGAGCTCTTCAAGCTTAAAATACAAATTATAGTATTTCTGGGGCAATCCTGCAAATAAGCTTATAACACAGTGTGAAATCAAGCTTGAAGTCTCAATTAGTCTGTCACTTGCCATAGAATATTCTGGGTTTCTGGCATAAGCAGTTAAAGCAGGGATTACTGTTAAAACAAGGATTTAAAATTTGTGACTCAGACTAACCTTTTGGTGGCAGCATCCTTTACCCTCTCTCATAAGTTGAAGTCTGTGTTTTATTGTGGGATACCCTAGGGCCCTGTTGCTATTTGTTCCCCTTCCCTCCGCCACATTTTTGCACACTGTGGGTGGAATTCACTTGCCTTTGCTTAGGAAACTAGTCCTGCTTTACACATGCTGGATTATGGTGTCTGGCATCTAGCTGCCACTTCAGAAGGTATGGCTCTCCCCTATGCCCTCTGTCAAATCCTCTAGCCCTGTACAAATCTCAGCTCCCTATGGCATCCAGAGTGGCAGAAGACATCTATATTGGCACAAGTAAAGCCCAACGTTTTTGTTACTCTTTCTACCCAATGTCTCCTCCCTTCCCTCATTCTTTTCCCTTCCCTCTTTCTTTTCCCTTCCCCTCCTTTCCCCCTATCTTTTCTCATTATTGGAAAGCCTGTGTAGTCTGAAGCTTTTGTGTCCTTGTTTGGAAGTTGGGTCCTTCCATTACAGAATGCTGACCTTGCAAGGTGACTTTCAAAATAAACAGCAAATTAATTTCTTATACTAGTGCATAGTGACATCCATATGAGAATTATCGTTTACTGTGATTAACAGAAGGTGCTGTGTAAGTTGGAGTCCTAACTTAGGTTGTGATAGAGTATTCCTGTAGTTGGTGCAGCATGAAATTGTACACAATTAAAATCCAGGTGATGCAAATTTTTTTGAGATCTTTTAAGTTACCATGCTGAAAATTTGTTGCAGCTTGTCTGTATATATGTCACATTAATTGAGTTTGTGTCAGATAATCTTGTTTAATGTACTGAAATCCAGAGACTACTCTGCGGTGCTTCTTGCTGACTGGTGGCTTTGTGTTCTGTTGTGCCATCTGTGTTTCAGGCAGTGAGCTGTTACTCAGATGTGAGGAGGTGGGAAATAGAAATTTGTCATGAAAACGTCAGCTAATGATGAGCTGTGCAAACAGCTGCACACCCTGTAGGTTTTGTGTACACTGAAGAAGTATCACCTTGCTCAAATTCTGGTAAATGCATGCAGGGGAATTTCAGAATGGGTATTCTTTAAATAAGATACTATGAAAGATGGAGGAATACTTAAACTTATGAGCAATTCAGAAATATGCTTTTAAAGATGCTGCTTTAAATGCTAAAATGTTATTCCGAGACTAAGGTATTATGGGCAATATGGAGTGTAATGTTCTAAGCCTATTCTATTGGATGCTGTTTGTGCCTCAGTTTGCTTAAATTCTTTCAGATGTGTTTGGGAGTTTCAAGGGACAATGTCTAACCTCAGCAATACACCTAAACTGTTTAGACCTAGGTGTTTGTCAGTTGTGCATGACATACTTTCTGACACTGGAAATGCTGTAAGTGGAGCCATGGCTCTGTTAAGTGTGTCAAACCTTGGAGAGCACAATATAGGTCTCCAGATCCACAGATTCTTAAATAACTTAATTCCTTATCTGTAAGTGTAAATTCCCTACCTTAAAAGCACGTTGTCAGGTAAAAATGTTCATTTGGGTGCACAGGTATTAGGGAAACAGGGCTTGTATAAAAATAAAGAATCAGGAAACTGTCACATTCAGAGCATAGCCAGTGATGTCTGTGCTGGCAAAACATTGGCATTGGTAGTGTCTTTGGAAATATTTGGAAATGTGCATGCAAAGGTCAGTAGGATTTTTTACCTGGAAAATAGTGCAAATGTTCTACTTTCTCAAAGGTTTAGCTATTGAAGTTAGAACAACTTAAAAGCACCACTTTCCTGCTCAATGACCAAAATGCAATTAGGGCAGACAGGTGACTTGGAATATTAAGATTTATTGAAGACAAAAATTAAATAAAATAATTTTTAGAAAT
>NW_008676062.1:0-17239 GCF_000695815.1 Acanthisitta chloris
CGGATCATCCGCACATCATCCCACTGTCCTGCTCTGCTGCTCTGCTGCAGTGCCTGCCCGAATTAGCCTGGGCATGTTTTAAGTGGGTGCGTTTTTGGATTCTAGGTTTTCCTTTCCTGGACTGGAATAACCTCTGTCCTTTGCACCAGATGATTTTGCGGTCTCTATGTGGGTGAAAATAAACAAGCAGCGCTCACTAGAACGATTGTGTGGCAATCGATAAAGTAAACAACCTGCGGAGACACCTTCATGGAGCAGCTATTCTGCTGTAGGATTTCAGACTTAGCGGATCCTCGAGATAAACCTGCAAAATGTTTTTCCAAAGACAACCCTGTGAAATTCATAATCCTAGTGGTTATGTAAACCCAAGGATTTAACAAGAGAAACTGATTTTATAGGTCATTGTAATCTCCATCTCTCCACTGCACTTCCTGCACTTTCTAAAAACATGAAGTCCCTTTCTTTGTTCCTTCACTCCTCTCCTTTCTGATGATGCTAAAGAACACTCAGGTAATTTCTGCTCCATTGGTAGCAGCTGATTTTTCCTTCAGAGATGGCCTGATATGCAAACAATTATTGAACAATTGTTCACAGTCTGTACTTACCTTTGAAATCTGCTTCTTCAATTTCAGCCCTCAAGAAGGGTTTTGCATCCTGCCTACTTTCTTGAATCATATTACATTGTGTGATGCAAGAACTACCTCTATCTACAAGCAACATACTTTCTGGTATGATTTTATGTGTCCTCAACTAGTGAAACAGCTAACTGGAGGAAAATAAAACCCCAGCACAACATGGCATCATCTTCCAACTTTTATCCAGCACCAAGTGTCGTCAGTGTTAAAGCACACGTACAAACTTTGGCGTTTGTTTAAAGGGAAGAACAGAAGTAAGGAGTAGCCTTACCCTGTGAGGGAGCTGCAGAAGTGAACAAGCCTCTTGGCTTTGCAGGAATTTTCTGATGATAGAATTGAGTATGTGTTGATTTTTGAGTAGGAAAGATTAGCCTACCAAAAGAAAGGATGGGACAAGTATTGCCATGTAAGCCGAATCCTATACCTTTTGTCCTCTAAATTCAATTCTCATGCACAAACTATGGGCTCCTGATGCAATGCAACCTGACATTGCTCTACTGACTTCATCTAAATAACACTTCAGTTAGAAGAGTCGTCCTCTGCATGTTTTCCCTGGAAGTCAGTATTTATTACTATATGATTTTGCAATACCATTTAGGTTGCAGAGGATTTATTGCACTAAGCAGACATGTAGACCTGGTAAAGGTTTCTTTTTCCTGCAGTTCTTCAGAACTAGCTTAATGCTGTAACAGCCTAAGTGGAACATTGCTATTTCTGGTTTACTAGTTGTTGTTGTTTCGCATGATCCAAACATATGCTTATCCTAAAATACATTTCTTAATGCCATATGCCACAAAGATAGCAAGAACATCAAGTTTAAGCAATGGACATGTGTTCGGCTATAAACATGGACATATTGACGATCTGTGTTGATGTAATCACGGCAAGATAAAACTGATTTCAAACCATTATATTCAGTTTCTTAAGCCTATTCCAGAAAACCCTGTTGAAGGTCAGATGTAAAGTGTGAATGCCAGCACACTTCATAGACTGCAAGCTGGGTTTGCATGAAAAGATCCTCTTTCTGGTCTTAAGCAAACTGTGCTCAGTACAAATATGACTTCTGCTCTGTAATAAAGAAAAATTATCTCTGGATGAAAATCCACCTTTACAAAAAAAAAAATCATTGCTTTTACCAGTTCGAGAAGTCTTTTTTTCCTATCACACAGAGCCTTTCAATCTTAAAAACAAGGCACTTACCACATTTTGGACTGAAATACTGTTTACTGAGATAATTTCATCTATGCTGCAAATCCCGTTCCTGAGGACAGCAAGCGGGAAAAACAAGGGGCAGTTTATCCTTCACATAAACAAAGCACAAATTAATAGTACATATTCAATCTTAATTTGGTATGTGAGAAACGAAAGCATTACCCTGCAGCTGAAACACATGCCAAAATCCCCCATCCCTGAATTCACTTTATTTTTACAGGACTACCTAAGGTGCCTTTTATCACTGTTGTCACATTTGTTTTTTCCGAGTGTCATGCAATGCCTAATATATATGTGCAACATTTTTAGCTCCTTATCATCATGGGAATAGGGGTAGCTGGAGAATTATCCCTTTGTTTCATTGGGCTTTTTCCCTTTCCCCATGTCTAAGCAACCTGGCTTGCAGAGTGGCTTTAGTTAAGTGTTTTTGTACAGGACGTAATGCTATAGGGATTAGGGAATCAGTCCCTTAAGCACAGTAAGAAAACAAGTACTATAATCAGACTCCCAGAAAGAATTTATATGAACATCAATATTTTCTGCCATAATTTATCCAGTAATCTCAGTGAGGAAAGACCCAAAATCCCAGACTGGGTAAATTTCACAAGGAGTAGGTTATACTTTAATTCAGTATTCATTTCAGTATTGACCTTTACCTATGCCAAATGTAGAATAAATCACTTTTGCAGTTAACCCTTTCTAATCTGCTACAGGTATAGAGATAGCCAGCACAGTATTCTTGGGGGGGGGAGGTTTAAAAACTAAAGCTTTAGTATTTAGCTAATGCACTCTGATCCTGCACCAGCCAACCTTACTTTTGCCAGAGACTTCAAGGATCGGAGTCCTGAGTCCCATATATTCAAAGCTTCAGGGGTAAGAGGAATTTAATCGGTTATCTTCATTATTTCAGAAGCTATCTTGCACTGATCTGATCAAATACACGATTATGGCACACGTATCAAAAACATATAGAGCAAATAACGAAAATTGAACCTCCTACTAAAATTGTTTTGATATTCTTGAATTTGATCTAAAAATGTACTTTTCTTCAGAGTTTGCATAACCTTACACTTACAAGAAAAATTCAACTGATGTTCAAACTGCATTTATTGATTTTCTGATATATCAAGGCAGTTTCATACAGGTCAAATATGTTTCTTGATTAGGGCCCCTATAATTTTCTATTCTATTCCTGATGTTATCCATGTTTTCAAACGTTACCAAACATTTTTTTATCTCTGCTGTCACTTTTTTCTGTATCATTCTTCTACACGCTGAATTGTCAATGCCTGCTTGTTTATAACTTCTGACACTATAATAACATAGGAGCTTGGTTTCTTTTGCCTGTCTCTGCTGTAGTTTTTTAGCTTTCCATCTTGTCTCCCTCTCACACAGGAGTCAACTGTACATTCACGTTAACCTCCTCTTATCACTCCAGTGGCAGAGCAACTGCAATCTGCCGAGCCAGGAGATTGCATTTCACGAGCGTGGAGGACCCCCTACCACTCAGACGAATTGTGCCAACTGCTTCTTCCACTCCTCCCTGCCATTTTCAGGAAGGGCACCGAGTTTTAGAAGTCAGGGGAATGAAGTTCTTTTGATAAACACAAGCTTGATGCACCTGCAGAAACCATCAGCTAAAGACAACCATCAACTAAAGACACACAATCAAACCAAGATGATTATATCAAGAATATAAAAGAAAGAAATTGCTCACATAGCTAAAAATGAGAATATCCTAAATTTGCAAGATATCTTTGAGCTGTTGAGATTTTGTTTTATTCCTTAGTGATAATGTAGGGTTTTCATCAACAGCATATTCTTTTCCTCTTGGTTCTTAATAGTAACAGGCACATTATCATTTCCATCCCAGGACTCTGAAAGGGATGAAAAGAGCCTAAGGAAAAGAAAAGTTTCACCTTATTTCTGATATGCTACAAGTGCAGTACCTGCAGAAGAGGGTAAACTCGTTCTTGGATATCATAAGCTTCCATTTCTTCTCTTGTGTAGGATTTGATAATTTTGCAGCCACTGGGTGATCCACAGGGTGACTGAACTACCAAAGTAATATTCCATCAGATCAGAAAAAAACCAATTTGTCATATTATGTGGACATGCAGTTGTAATTACTGCAGGGGGAGAAGGAGAACATGGGGCTAGGGAAAGGAATGGAATTGTCTGGTTTAGTAATATGCTGAATCACAGAATGGGTCAGGTTGAAAGGGATCACAGTGGGTCACCTGGTCCAACCTCCCTGCTCAAGCAGAGTCATCCTAGAAGCTTCGGGTGCTCTGGGCTTCAGAAGCTTCTCTGGGCAACCTGTTCCAGTGTGTGGTCACCTGCACAGTAAAGTTCTTCCTCTTCAGGTGGAACTCCCTGTGCATCAGTTCCTGCCCATTTCCTCTTGTCCTATTGCTTGGCACTGTATGCTGACAATTACTACGAATTAGTAATGATAAAGCCATGGTTTTTGGCACCACTAGTCCTCTAACTCTAAATGCTGTAAAGATAAATACCTATAAAGACAAAGAGCTGTAAAAATTTAAAATTATGAGGACTATGTAGGACCTATACTCAATTAAATATATAAATGCATTAAACAGTGAAAAGTGATGTCATTATTAAAAGTTCTTCCACATCAAAAGCATCAGTTTCCACAGCTCATGTGAGCGGGCTGATTACTGTGTCTAACAAATACAAGTATTCAGAATCTGCTCAGGGGTAATATCTGTAAGATTCAAATATAATTATCAAAGACTCATAGAATCATAGAATTTAAGGGTTGGAATGGACCCTACAGATCATCTAGTCCCAACCCACCCTGCCACCTCCCCACTAGATCAGGTTGCTCAAGGTCTCATCCAGCCTGGTCTTGAACACCACCAGGGTCAGGGCAGCCACCACGTCCCCGGGCAACCTGTTCCAATGTCTCACCACCCTCACAGGAAAAGACTTTTTTCTGATATCTGACCTAAACTTCCCCTCCTTCAGTTTGAATCCTTTACCCCTTGTCCTATCATTGCAGTTCCTAACAAAGAGTCCCTCTCCAGCTCCCCTTGTAAGCACTTCAGATATTGAAAAGTTGCTATGAGGTCTCCACGCAGTCTTCTCTTCTCCAGTTATAATTAAGTTTTTAGAGGTAAAATTTTATTTTACCTCTAAAGACTGAAGGCTTCCCAGATGACTCCAAGAGTTAACATGAATACCTAGTTCATAGTGTTGTTAGGAATGCACAGAAGCAACTCCGACTTTGTAATCAATGAAGAATATACTATGAAGAACTTTCAAAATTAAGTAGCTACATGGTCTTGCTAGGCTAGAAGCAAGATAAAACTGCTGGAGAAGAGGCATCCCAGGTAACTTGTACAGATGTGTGGTAAACTATCACAGCTCCCAAGGGATGAGAAGCAAATCCTCCAACTGCACACATCAGACTGCACAGTGCCCTCACCGGACCCTGCACATTACCTGTGGAGCTTGCAGGACTTCACTTTGCAGGCCTGTACCCCAACGTGACACTGGTTCAGCCTGTTGGTTTGTGTTTGTTTATTTAATGTCCCTTGGGAAAGGCACAACTTCATGTGGGATATGATTACCACAAAACAACTATGATGAAAACAAATTGGATGAGCAGTTACTTGACTGTTTCAGCTGTGTATTTTCAGACAGTTCTCTCCTTAAGTCAGAGCAGTTTATTACAAGTCACATATTTTTCATTAGTAAAGTACCCTATGACAACTATGAAAGTAGCTTAAATGTTAAATATTGATATATCATTTTTATGTGTCATTTGTGGCAAACTGCAAATAACTCTGGCTCAAATGGAGTGTCACTTCTAGAAAACATTATGTGTCAGTTTAGTAGGGTAATGAGAGAAGCTTTTCCCTGTACAAAAGGAGAAAATAAATCCTTTGTGACAAATGCATTTAAACCCTAGATATTTTTCAGGCTTGGTGATACCAACCAAAACTATTTATGTGGGAGTGAATTAAGCATCCCATTGTTTCACGAGACAGAGTAACAAGAATTTATAGCAACATAAGACATGAATTATGCATTACTTTTGGTTTTGTGTAGTGGTAATTTCGGAGATAAAGGTTTTATATTAGTGTAAATAGATACCAGTACTGATTTTTTATTTTTTTTAATAGGGGAAAAAGCCTTAGCTATGAATTCTCATCTGAAAAGGCAGTTTTCTATTTGAATTAACATTAATGGGATTAACTGTATTTGTTTTTAACTTCAAAGTAAATTCCTGTTCAGGAAAGAAATTAACAACAAATAAATAAGCATTGATCCATGCCTGTATTCCCAAAGAACTAATCTCACAAAACTGTCCTGACAATTAGTAATTTTAACACTGTACTGTAAATTTTAATTTATCCGAAAGCTCACAAGTCATTCCTTTCACCAATCTAAAGGGCAGTACATATCTCAGGGCAATTTGGGCTTGATTTTCCAATTCTACCCTCTGCAAGTCAGGCTACAAAACATTTCATGATTAACATCTTGAAAACTGTCCAAGTACCTAAGTTCAATAGGATAAAACACTGAAGTACTTCACCTGTGAAAGAACAATCATGGTCTTGCATCTCTGATCTCCTGCCATATAGCATGGTAGGAAAATCCTGTATTCTGTAAACCCAAAACAGTAATACAGCAGTGACAGAGAGATGTATCTTTTCTTTCTTTTTTAAATTTTAGTGACCTTTTTCCCCACAGAAGAGAAACTGCACCACAGCCTAAGTTATAGATGTAACATACACTAAGCTTGATCTTATGACACATAACACTTGTTAAAACTTGAATTGATAAAAACTCACCACTTTTTCCCTCTGTGTTTCCTTAGTGATGCACTCAACTTTCACAGGTGGCCAATAATCACAATATCTACTCTGTGCTCTACATTGTGCCACACACCGAGTTCACAGCATTGCTATCTTCCCAAAAAATGGCCATCTACTAAGCTACAACTAAAAAGAAATCCAACTCCAATCCAGTTTATTATTTGTCAAAATTCTTCAAAGTTGAACTTTTTGCATGGGGAAAAAAAACCCCTACCTAATGTCTTTTTTGCTAATTGCAAAGCTTTGGTCTGTCTTTAAAAACCAGCGTCCTAATTTTAACTTCTAAATCCACTCAGTCTTAATAAGCTCCTGCTATTTTTCTTAGTTGTTGAAATGAAGTTTATACCATAGCCTCCACCACTAGTTTTCAGCTAGGAAAAATGCTACTTCTCATTAGTACCTACATGCTAACATTGTACTTTTGTTTACTCTGCAGTAACTGTTACTCCCTTACATTATACTGCAACATTCAAGACTTGACAAAATAAAACTAGGGACAGAACACATGGACTGGAAAGCTAACTCTTCCTGCCCCAGAATTTCCTTGTCCACTTTATCTACCACACAAACCAACAGATTTGGGCAGGTGTTGGGAAACCCCTTTCAAGAGTGAAAACAAGGTTGAAAAAAACAGCCACTGCTGCAGTTTAGGCCTGTGAAATAGGATACACAGCAATAAAACGCAGACAGAAGTAACCAATTTTCCAAAATTACTACTGTTAATTAAGAAATGAATGCCATTAAAATATCATATTTAACGCAGCTGTTGAATATAATGGCACGGTGAATCCTGATGGTAAATCCTCCTTTCTTCAACTTCAAAACCAAAAAGGAATTTCACGTCTTGTAGAATGGAGTTCTGATCATTCTAGATGCACAGACCATTTCAGGTTGGAGATCATCAGAGACATCTTCAGCAGCTTAGACATCCTCAAATGATGGCAAAGCACAACCCAGCAGGGCTCTTCTCATTGCTTACAGTTAGCAAAAGAATCAGCAAGTTTTTATGGCTAAATCAGCAGTTCAGTTTAAAATTTGAACCATCAGATACAGGACTAGCTTACTAAATAAAAGAAGTATTATGGGACACGAAGTCTTCAAAATATCCTCAGCAGAATATCCTTGAAGTATCCTTGAAAGTATCCTCTTCAAGCCTGCTCAGGAATACCATGCTTTTTAATTACTTGGTTGTTTCTGAGAATACTTTTAAGTCAGAGCAGCACAAAGACATTTAAACATTTCAAATCTATGAAACTCTCCAGGACTATAAAAAACCCCCCTCACATTTAATTTTATACATGCAGTTTCACTACCTATTACTCAAATACTAATTACATTAGCAATTTGCTCACCGTGTAGGATAGCCATGAAAATGATGATTCTGCACAGGAACACTTGCTCGCCCTGACTGGTCATAAATCAACAGAAACACAGGTTTAAAAATTTTCAACTTTGAAATTTATTTAGAACTCAGGGGTTAAGCGTGGTAAGTTTCCAATTGTCTGATAATAGCATACCCATGTAACTATCATGGAAATTGCACTAATTCCCTCTGCCCCCCTCCCCCTTAGAAATCTGGTTAGTTTTAACAGCCAGTGGTTTTGCAAATAGTGCACTCTAGGACACTACTGCATTTCCTGAGTGTTCAAAGCTACTGTATGACACATTAAGCTGAAAGAAAACCAACAAAATTATTATTTAGAGCTAAACCAGCTATTTAACCTCACTGCTGAAGTACAGAATCATAAAATGCAATGTATTTTAACAGGAAATTGTTTAAAAGGGGGAAGAAAAAAAAAACAACAAAAGAACCATCATTTTTAAAAAATGACATCCCTTTTGCCTTAATTTTAAGCTAAATAATTTTAACTTCAAGTCATTAACCTCAAGACTATTAAAAATGGCCAGTGAACTTAAGACTCGCTCAGACTGATATGTAGTTGTGAGTAAGATATCCATGTTGGTATTCCTTGACCTTTTAAAGAATTCCTAGTGGCTCTGACAAAAGCAGCACAACAGGGTATCTCTGGTTTATCTCTTTAGTGCTCTTGAAAACGAGTTACTAACAGCACTGACCAGAGTGCTTACACACAGGATTTCAGACAATTGCCCTGCAATGCACTTCAGCTTTATCGTGCAAAACCAATCTAGTCATAAACATCCCCACATTAAACACATTAAATTGTGCCAAAGTATGTGATGTGAATAAATGTCAGCTAATCTATCAACACACAGACAAGTGTCAGCTTGTCTATCAAGCATTGTCAAGCCCAGAATAAAATTTGTCAGAACTGACCTCCTCCATGGGCAGACTGCATAGTCTATGTGAGTTACTAGTTTTTGTCCAGAGAAATCTCTTCAAAGTTGTATTTATGTTGACAAACAGGTTCAGAGGAGAGTTTCAGCCCTCTAAATTCACCATGAGTTAATACATCAAGCACGAGGTCTCACCATCAGTCGGATGGATTTTTCCATGAAAGACCACAATCACTTCTTGATCAAATCAAAGCTGAAGCAGTGGCGGCTGATGGAAATGCTAACTACATTGTTCTTGCATCATTTCTCGTGAGGCATTAGATTTATTCTCATTTACAGATGATTTTGGCAGAAGAGTTCTTCAGGTTGCAGCAGAACAAAAAGCAACTTCTTGTCTCAAGTTGTTTGGGGTGTTATTTTTTTCTTTACGGAAACTTGCTTTGAACAAAGAACTGATAGTATAGGCAACTGCCAGCAGGAACTACCGAGAGATGATGTGTTCCACTCTAGTATTATGTCAGTGGCTTGCCAATCCTTTTCCCCTAAAATATTTGTAAAAACATTGGAAATACCTATGAAATTTATAAAACAGCTCCTTAAACATCTGCTTAATGCCCTTTCCTTCAAATATAAAAGACCTCCACATTTCAGGATCTTTTTCTGTGGGTACAAGGGAGAGGTCGAGGAAGAGGTAAAAGGTAGGATAACTGTTATCGTTTCAGTTGCTATGTTACAAAATTTAAATGACTACTAGTCTACAGATTAAATACAGACTTTACATAAACAATCAGAACAATGGGAAGAAACCATAACTGAAGCCATATAAAATCCTTAACAGGTCAAGTGACTATATTAAGAATAACCTTATATGTTATATAGAAGATAATATACACAGATTTTAACAGGTATTTTTCCCCTTGAAAGTCACTGTCAGTAGGATCACACTCTTACTGTACAGACAAGTGACTTGAGTATTTGAAATTACTAACAGGGAAAATTTAGGTTATAAAAGGAAAATATATCAAGTACACATTTACATGTCTATACTATGACTTAAATTAAAAGCCTTAAGAGCATTCTCCTACATACTCCACTTTCAACCTAAATGGAATATCACTGGCAGTACACAAACCTTAGGGAGGGCACTTCTAATCTAGTCAGTGTAACTATGCTAAAGGACAGCTATCTTACAAAGGAGATTAAGTTCAGATGTTTAGAAACTTGAAAAATAAGAGAAAGTTAGAAACCCTAAACAGCTACTCATATGTAACTATAATTACCTTTTAGAGAGTATTAGACTAAACTCCAGTATTTGCTATGGTCGTTGCATTAAAAGAAACTTCTACCACACCTAAAGGATAAGGCATAGCCATCTACTAATTGGCATATTTGTTTATTTGTCTCAGTTTGTGAAAAGGTCCTTGTTTGTGAAAGCAGCAAAACAAACTCTAACTGAATGATTGCTATATGCAAAAGAATTGAAGGCAATTGCCTCTGCAGTGAACTTTACAGTTCTCAACAGCACACACGCAACATGCTATCTGAAAAAAGTTACTAACTGAACTACATGTATTAAATACTGAAAAAAGTTTTACATTTTTTTATCATAATTTATTTTATTTAACAATCTAAGAAGTTTGCAGCCATCAGAAGTTCCAGTGCAATTTCGGGTGCAATTGGGAATTCAGGAATCTCTGTAGAGCTGTTAGTATAGCGGACCTTGTAGGTGAAATACATGCATACTTTGGATAGCACATGGGATGGGATCTCTCTAAAATTGACCTCATTTGTTTCATTTTCTGCAAACTGTCCTGTAGGAAAAAAACAACACAACAACACAGAAAAAAAAACCACACCAAAGCAAAAGTCAGAATTGCAATTCACTGCAAAATGAAACACTTCACCATACTAACACAACACATTCTAAACAGACCTGTGTAAGTCACATACTCCTGGGGATTAGATCCTTCATGGTAAAGCAGAATGTGCCACATTCAGAACCCTCAAGAATATGAAGATCTCCAGCACTACAAAATGTTTATTTTGGCTGCAGCCTATTAACAATATACTGAACAACCACACCAGAAATTTAGATTTAATTCTAATATTGCTCTAAAACTGTAGAGAGTTCAGCCCCAAAGGTGACAGGAACAATTAAAAAAAAGAGCAAAACCAAAAGAGGCACCAATCCAAATTTCTAGCTGTCTTATCCAAGGGAAAAAAAAAAAGGCTTATAGATGTTTTGTATCTGCATATGCACACTTATCAGCAGTCCCTTCTGTGACCCATTAGCTTTGAATTTCTCAGTTTCAGGCAGATTTGACAAGAGGACTGAAGCCTCAAAGACACATTCACTTGATAAGCTGTGAAAACAGGCAGGCAGCAGGGACAGGGAAATTCTAGTTGTACTGGAGGAAAGGTTACACACAGTAGGAGTTTATCCCTATTAGATATTAAAGAATTTATCCAAAGTTCAAATCTCAAAAACACAAGTACATTTGGAATTAGCTTGCTATAGTGCCTCTAAGCATGAAACTTGGATGATGTGGAGCCATCCTATGGTCAGTTCCACAGCCTTTCTACTGTTGTCTTTGTCTCTCTTCATGTCTCTGGACTTTAAAATCATTAAGCTTTAAACTCCTAAACTGAAAGACAAAAACTACTAACATATTCCATATTTATGGGAGACTAGCAATGTTTGGTTCCCACTATTTCTGTAGGCATTCCCTTCTAACTATAAAGCAGAGCTATTTACTAATGTTTACACAGATTTGTGCAGAAGTATCTGCATGCACTGAAGCCAATCTGGCTTGAATTCTAGAACAGAACAGTCAGAAGTAACAGAAGAAATGTTAGCATATTGGCAATGTCACAGCACTGAATGCATCAGTGAAATTATGACCTATTATAATAGACTGCAACAGTACTTTTCCTCGTGAACCCATTTATCTTGTTAGTTTTTATACAAAATATTCTTGAATGCTGACTCCTTTACAGAGTCAGTTTCTAGCCACCTAAGCAGGCTACTTTGCCTGTTGTTCCTGCACATTGTGAAACAAATTCAGAACAGAATTGAATACCTCCAGTGAGGGAAAATCCACAACCTCTCTGGGCAATCTGTTCCAGTGCTCAGTGACTCACACAGTAAACAAGTTCCTACTTATATTCAGGCAGAACTTCCTGTGCATCAGTTTTTGCCTGTTATGTAGGCTACTGTCATCCACCACTCAAGTAGGCAAACGTAAACACACAGGATGAGGGCACAGAAGAGGGAAAGTACGTGTGTTAACTTCTCCCTGTTCTCTCCTCCACTGGTTTGGTCTTCAATAATTAGTTTAGATACTTCTTAAACTAGATGTAGTCTCGTATGTTCAGTAACACACAGGGTATTTCCCTTCTGTAAGCTCATCTACCCTTGTCTCAAATTAAGCCAGTTTTCGGCATTAAGCTCAGGAACTCCTTGCCATAGGATGTTGTGAATATGTGGCCCAAACCCCAGTAGGCATCTGAGCACCACACAGCCACTTGCTCACCTGCCCCAGCTGTGGACAAAGGAAGAGGAAAGGAAGAGTAAAAGTAGGAAAACTTGCGGGTTGAATGAAGAGAAAGAAAACAAAACAACCGATGCAAAGGTAATCACCACCTCCTACACTTAGACTAATGCCCAGCCAGTTGCCAAGCAAAAGGTGGCTAACCTCCCTAACTCCCTCCTCTCCCTTTTTAACTTTGGAGCCTGACATTATACAGCATACAATATCTCTTTCATTACTTTGGGTCATCTGTCTGGTCATGTTCCCTCCCAACCTCTTGGACATCCTCCTGTCTAGTCATTAGGTGGGCGAAGAGTGAGAAACAGAGAAGGCCTGAACACTGTGCTAACACTGCTCAGCAATAGCTAAAACATAGGTGTGTGTTATCGGCACTGTTCTGGTCACAAATCTAAACAGAGAACCATGTCACCACCTATGAAGAAAATTAACTCCATACAGAATACCAGAAGTTCAATAAATAACTTCCAGCTCGTTTGTTTTGAACGTGACAGCTACACATTTCACCTCAAGTTCTCATGCCATGGGACACTAGTAGCAGTGACACTGTAAGATCGCTAACTGTCCAAAAACAGACACCTCTTGTAAGTCTGGTAGCACAATACTCCACAGAGGTGGACTGTTCTGATGGAAACACAAACTAGACAGGACCTGGAAAAGTTACCATCCATTCCAACTTTTACTCACTGCATGAGAAAAATTCAAACTGCCCAAAAGTGAAAACAAAGAATGTGAAGATACTAAATCCTCTGTACCTACCTGGTCCACTCAACATAGCTTTTATTGTTCCTGATGTTAATGCATGTTCTCTTTTTACAATGAACTCATGGCCATCGGAGGATATTAACTTCACATACATAGCATCTGGGCCCTCACACCCACCGTACGTTTTCTCTTCTCCATCTATAATGGAAAACAGGTAACAGTTTCAGAACACAATGAACTGATTCACGTCGTGAAGAATGCTATGTTACCTAAACACAAATCTGGTATTTAGAAATACAGACTGCAAGGAAAAAGTGCTTTCTGAAGCACAGGTAAGAACAAAAGCAGTCAGTATTCCTGCACTGAAGAAATGACACGAAATAAGACTCATCCTCCCTCACTGCCCAACCAGACCCAGAACCGTACAGCGCTAGTGCACTCCCATGTTGAGGCCTTTGGTGGAAAACAGGACAAGTGCCAAAGCACTAACCCAGGGAAATTTGGAAATTTTCCCCACAGTAGTTTTGACTGTGCTTTTTCTGTTTCTCTTCTCCCTCCTATTTCACTAAATACCTGCTACTGTGTTTCTCCAGAAGCCTTCATGTCCCTTCCCTGTTTGTTCCTTCATTTATCTTGTTCCAAACAGCACTACCTTTAAAAGTTGAATTACTGTTGCCAGTATAGCAAATAAAACATTCCCCCATCAAATAACTTTGCGAATTTGAAGTTAAAATTGAATTACCATGTCGTTATTGCCAATTTTAATAAAATACTGCCAGTGCCAAAATACATTCAGAAAACATACAGATAAAACCAGAATCTGTCTAGTCATGTTTCATTTACAAGTAATTTGTAGAGGCAGATACAACAGTTCCAGATACGAAGTGAGATCACACACAATGTAATTTATCAGCAACCAGTCCTTATGCTGATCTTTTAGCCAGAATTCAACAGGCTGACCTTAGTTAACAAACAAGCAAAGATATATTTGAAACAGTACACAATGAAATTTTCTTGTCCACTACCCAAACGTTTAGTGTTATGAAAGCCTAACGGCATCTTATTTCCGCAGGGACATTTTCAGGACTATGCATATTAAGCAAGTGAATTTATTGTTCAATAGATGCACTCTGAACAAGTCTTACAATAAATGAACGGGAGAAAACTCTCCTACAAAACATTTGTAGGAAGCTCCATTAACCTTTGAGGCTACAAGTATAACAGTGACAAGATTAACATTTAAAGTCTTACAATCCACCTCCTCTAATGACACGAGAAAATGCTTCAAATCACAGGAAAACAAAAAACACTAAGATTGTGAACTTACCCATTCTCTTATAAAAAAAATGTTTTTTTTCAACTGCAGATTCTGCAATAGGAGCGTCTGAAAAAACATAAGGGGCAATATTTTGAGTCAGCAGTACAATTTTTAATCAGCAACCATGGTGAAATCCTTCTCCTTGGACTGACGCGTGTCCCCATCCCAACGTTATCTCAGGGACTATAGTGAGATATCCACCCTCAAGGTACAACCACCCCCCACTGAGTAAGATGTATGACTAAATTCACTTAAGCTCCACCTAAATATAGAGAAATAGTAAAAAAGTGAGGTAAGAATGGGGAGAAGCTGGGGGAAAGACCCCGTCAACTTCTGGGATGAGACTCTCCCTGTAGTGACACCTATTGGGTAAAAACTGTACTCTATGTGCACTGAATCATTATCTCAAGCTAACTTTTATTGGTGATCAGAGCTTGTTAGTATGTTGCTTTGAATATATTTTGCGGTCAGATACTATTGCTGGCAATCCTCAAACCTTAATCTGTCACAACCCTATTAATAAAGAGTGATATCCTGTAAGCTGTTAATGTGAGTCCTTCAAGGGTGTTAGCAGTCACTGGCAGTGGGTGAAGGTGTGGTGACCCAAGAGGAGGTTTTCCCTGTTTGGTTGTGGCCCTGAATGAGTCAGTCAAACTGTCCTCTGACCTACTGAACTCTTCAGTGAAGACTGTTCATAACGGGACACCAACAGACTGGTTGGGCACAAGGGTCTTGGCTTTCCTGGGGCACTGACAGACTAATCAAACACTAAGGGTTTGAGTAAATTTCTCCTTTTCATGTGACAGTTATCACAAATACTCTTCAGAAAAGAATATTATGATACTCAACATGCAATGCTGATGAGCAGTATGTTTTGAAAACAGGAAATCTATGAAGTTCATCCATGGGAAATGCAAACCCCTACACCTTGGGAAGAATTACCCCAGGTGCCAGCACTGAGGCCAACCTGTGGAAAGCAGCTCTGCAGAAACAGACCTGGAGGTGCTGGTGGACAAGCTGAACATGAGCCAGCAGTGTGTCCTGGCAGCAAAGGTGTCCCGGCAGCACCCTGGGCTCTATGAAGGGCATTGCCAGAAGGTTGAGGCATGGGATCCTGCCCCTCCACTCAGCACTAGTGGAACACATCTGGAGTGCTGGGTCCAGTACATGCCAGACCAAACTGAGTCCTGCAAAGGGCCATAAAGATGAGCAGGGGATCAAAGCACCTGTCATACAAGGAGAGGCTAAGAGAACTGAGGTGGTTTAGGCTGGAGAGAAGGCTCAGGGATCAGTCTAATCAGTATGCACTAAATACCTGGTCTCCAACCTGTCCTTCCCAGAACATTGAGAGTTCCTGATACAATCAACAATGTCACCTGGATAATCTACTTCAGACATTTAATGTAGGTATTCTCACAGTAAGTTACCCAGGTGCTTCCATAGCTTATACACTGACATCCAGCTTGCTGCATATGTATTTCTCCACGTAAATGAATCCAAAGAGTTAGAAAAATGGAAGCACTTATTTGCAAAACACATCTGGTATGTTCAGATACAACTGGTATTTCTTTACACTGAACTGCATCTCTGCTGTGGAAAATAAACCTTTGCAAGAGGACTTCCACCCACCTGCTGTTCTAAAACCCCTTTCACGTCAGCAGCCACTCTCCAAACATTAACCCAGCACAAATCAATGAACTACTGTTGTGTGCCCACGGATCCAGGAAAACAGCACCAGTAAGCATGGGAGGTTTCCCAGCCAATATCCAGAGTTGAGGCCAGCAGAGACCAGAACAGAGACCACTCCCCCCCACATTCTCTCCCTCCTATGTTTCTGGTAAAAGTTTAGCAAACAAAAGTAAGCCAGTTGAGAAAGCTGCAAGATTTGGAAGAAGTACTACAAACATCTTTCCTGTTGCTGATAACTTCATTTCTCTACATCTCTATGATGCTGATGTGTTCCATCTCCCTTTTTTCATAGCTACAAATACAAAATAGTCTGTTTCCTCAAGCTTTCACAAGAAGGCACCTAATCAAACTGCACAAGCATAACCAATAGTTTTTAGCTACCTGTGGAGAAATGAGCAAAAATCACCCCCCACTTACACTGCTGCTGTCTTGAAAATTATCCTGACTTTACAGAAATATATTCAAAAGATATTTTCCTTCCCCACTGGTATAGGGAACATCTTAACCTGTAATCTTGCAGGTGAAGAGTTCCTGACTATAAGGAACATTGAAGAATGCTCTTTGAGAGTTAATTTGTGTATGCTGTAATAGAGATTCCTTAATATGGAGTGTTAAATGCCTTCATCATTTTCAATAATTACAGGAACTCATCTGAGGAAATTACATTTGGGTGCTGGTACAGTTAGGGCCCAAAACTAAAGGGAACTTTGACCATATGTGAACAGTTTTTGTAAATGGAAATCAAGCACCTTACTGGAGCGCAGCTGTGGCTCAGGAACTGAAGGGACACCTTACATAATTACTTCTATTTCGCAGAAGAGAATGACTTGTGCTACCTCTTCTTCTAGCCACAAAACCCTTCACTGCATTCTGAAAGAGTAGTGAAACCACTTAAGATTTATACACAATAATACTTAAAAAAAGCCCACAGAAGTGATACCCTTTTTTATGCCGGTGATGATAAAATGTGCCTTGGTTTACAATACAAATAATGCCAGAAAGTACAGGAATAAAGACAGCCTAGTTAGC
>NW_008676062.1:17261-22530 GCF_000695815.1 Acanthisitta chloris
AAAAGCATAGCTTGAGGTGGCTAATACATTGAAACTGGAGAACTGAAAAAAAAGTCGACACAAAAACATGAGAGCTGTCCCAAAAATACGCAATGAGCATTTTAATAAATCAAATTAAGTGGGCTATCATATTACTGGAGAGGGAAAAACCAGTAGTTAACAAACAAGAAAAAAGTTCTCAGGCTTTGTGGTCTGAATTCAATTGTACTAAAAAGGAAAACAGGATAAAAATGCAGTAAGCCTTAGCAGATTTAGGACATGCTGAACTAATCCAACACCTAATAAATTAATCAGTCATTTTCCTTGGAAAAAGAAAACTCAAACAAGATGCAATCTGCACTCAGTATATCATCTGGGGTTAAATAAATGTGATGAGAGGTAATCTTAAAATGAGAAAGAAACCATCTACAAGACTACAAGGAAACAGCATGCTGTTGCAAACATGGAAAAACTGGACTACAAAAGAACTACTAGTTCCTCAAAAAAATATGTTGAACTTTTTTTTTTTTTAAACAATGCTGCCAGAAATGAATGGGTAGATTTGGATGAGACAGAAGTGGAAAGCGCTGCAACAGAAGGGGAACAAAGAACAACGCACACGAGTCACCAGTATTGAAAAGTGGCATACTAGAAGCTGCATGAAATGAAGTCATACAAAACGCAAGGCTCCTACAGGTAGGGAACAACATAGTCTTCTTTCATGTAGTCAGGGCTTGCTATTTGGGATCAGAGTCATTCTGTGGTCAGCTATAAACTGATGCTGCTCTGTGGGGGCAAAATAAAAACTAAGGGCGGACAGGACAAACAGGCAAACGCATATCAAGGATTTCTTTGCAACAGAGACAGGGAAACGCCAACACTTGTACATGAGCAACAACTTGCCTGGAATATCACACACAACTCTGAATTCCTGTTTTCAAGACAAAGAAGTTGGCATTATAAGGACTACAGAAAGGAGCTACTGATATGACCTGTTTTATAAAAGAGAAATTAGTCTTGCTTACTCAGCTTAGCCAAAAAAAAAACCAGAATGAAAATAAACATAAAAATTAATTCAAAGGATAAATATCAAAGAGGGAGAACTATGCCAACATTATCATAGAATCACAGAATGTTCAAGGGTTGGGACTGACCATAAAGATCATCTAATCCCAGTCCCCTGCCATGGGCAGGGACACCTCCCACCAGAGCAGGTTGCTCAAGGCTTCATCCCACCTGGCTTTGAACACTGCCAGTTGAGGCAGCCACTGCCTCCCGGGGCAACCTGTGCCAATGTCTCATCACCCTCACAGTAAAGAATTTCTTCCCAATATCTGATCTAAATTTCCCCTCTTCCAATCTGTACCCATTACTCCTTGTCCTACCACTACAGTTCCCAACAGTCTCTGTCCAGCTTCCCTGTAGGCCCCTTCAGATACTGGAAGATGTTCCATGACATTTTATGAAGATTAGAACATACTGCAGTTCAAAATCATCTTCTTCCTGACAACTGCACTCATGTGCATGATCTTGCACAAGCCACAGCCTGTTTTTTCTTCAACTAATTTACTGCTTCGTAAGTTTACTGAAAAAAAACAGCACAGGGAGCATGCAATATTTGACTATTTTTGATAGAAATCTTGATTTGCTATATAACATTCTGCAAAACCAGAAAAAAATGCACATAGAAAATAAATCAGACAAATGAAGGATGTAGAAATCACTGCCACACACAAGTTCTCACTTGTGCATATATAGTAAAAGGAGTATGAAGGGAAATTTTCCACACGATTTTTTGTTATTGACAATTGCATGGCCTTAAGTTTTAAATAACAGGTTAGAAACAGGACAGTCAAGAGACCTGGTATGTTCTCTGCCAAGAAACTGTTTTCTTACAGTGCACTTTCCAATGTAATGTTAATTGCAAAACATTATCTTTTCCTTCTGTATAAGGAAAGTAGCATAAATGACATTTGCCAAGACAATATGAAGACAGACCCTGTGAGATTTCTGAAGATGCCTTGTAATTACCTATATTTTAATTACTTTTCCACATTTTATAGCTGTCCCTGTTTGACTTCACTAAGACTACACTGATGCAGCAGTTGGGAAAAGAACCACTCAAATTTTGTGAACTTGTATAAATTATATAATTTTGACATGACTATTTCAGACTCCTGAGAAGAATAACTAATTTATGTTTAAGTACATTCATAATTCCATTCACCCTTCAGGAAGCTTATGTGGCATTACTAGATGGGTAGCTCAGCTTCCTGACTTTAATCTCAAAAAAACACATAGATTAATTAGGTATCATTGTTCTCCTACTTTGTTTCCTGAAATAAAAAATTCAACCAAAAAAACCCCCCACAAATAAAAATGTGCAAAACCTTAAATTCCTTACATAGAAAGACATTGGAATGTGCTGCCCAGGGAGGTGGTGGAGTTTAAGCAAAAACTGCACATGGCATGTAGTGACATGGTCTAGCTGACGTGGTGGTGTTAAGTCATAGGTTGGACTCGATGTCTCAGATGTCTTTTCCAACCTTAATGATTCTGTGAGAAGGATATGCCACTTTTTAATCAATGAGGGAAAACACAATACAACTAAACGCAGAGTATTTGGCACACAAACTTTCCAACCAATCTAAATAGAAAGGTTTTGCTGGAGAAAGCACAAAATTCTGGTTAGATATGAAAGAACTGAAAAATTTCACAGGTTGCTAAAATAGTTATGAAGTAGAACAGAGCAAAGCATCATGAAACATGGCAGTTAAGCCACACCAGGTAAGTGTTCATGTTAGCATACTTAAACAGCTTATTCTCCTTCTTACAACTCTAAGAGAAATACTCTGGTTGAGTGAGTTTTGATCTCTTTCCTGCTTCATCCAATGCAAGAACAAAACTGAAGCATGTCCATGATACTCCCACCTCACTCCCAAAGCTGCATGCTCATCTCCCAAGTTTCCCAGAACCTCCAGAATATCATTTACTTGTAGATCTTATATACTGATGAGAGTTGAATAGACTTGAAGGACTAACGTAACCAAACACATGCAACCACTGCAGAGCTTCCAGAACTCCACTGCTCCGTTCCACTTAGTACAAGAAAATTAAGCCTACACAAACGTTTCAAGCTCTCAGATTCTTTGATCACACATAAGACTCTTTAAAATCTCAGATTCTGGTTTAAGGGAACTCGAATGCTTTCCAGCTCTTTAGCAGCACAACACACACGTCTTTTGTGTGCTTCAGCCAGTGACATTTCTGTACTCCATGCTATCAGCTTCTGGAAAACGTGTGGCAAATAACACAAGTGCCTTCACAGTTCCTAGGCTGGTTTAGAAGCCAAATGTGAGAATTTTTGGTTGTCATTTGCAGATCGGTAAGAATTCACCAGTTATCAAAGGCTGTTGTGTGTTACAACAGCAGCCTCCTACCATTCAATCCCAAATCCCAGCCCTATCCTTTATCCTATACAATGAATAGTTTAAAAATACTGCTCTTCAGTTCAGCATTCATTGCTCAGTATGCACCAAAACATAATCAGTGTAAATAAGGACTGAAGCATAGTCAGAAAAAACATGAGGGAAAACTGGTACATTGTGAATTCCCAATCAGCTGATCCATTATTCCATACTCACAGGCACGAGAAGTCAAACGTGTGTGTGCACACTGGAAAGTGACAGGAAGGTATCCTACAGGTGAATGCTAGTTGAGATAAACAGGAGATGAGGTGGGATGACATGCATGGAGTATCAAAGATCTCACATAGGATTTCTTTTCCCATCTAAGGGCACCTTCCTTTCTAGTAATTCCCATGAAAGTTTGCAGGCAAAAAAAAATGGGCAGGGTCTTGTTACCGTTTTCTTCCAAACACACTATACAACTGCACTATACAGCTCTTGTCATCAAAAGGAAAAAGGCTGTTGGCAACCTGCAAAATTCCACAGGGCATGGATTTCTGCCCTCTTCTTATAGGCATTCATCAAACATCCTGTTAGGCAAACTACCTCCAGAGTGAAGATCACTAAATTCTGAACCTTTCCAGGTGCAAAGAAAACTTGTCAAAACACACCAAAATCCCTTTATTTTAATCTGACACCATCCACACTTTCATGACAAAACTTAAGGATTTCTTGTAATATATACTGAGAACTGCAAAACCACAGTCAAACACCTGAAGCTGAGTATCCCTTCAAAGATACTCATTTATCTCACTGCACCAATGTTAAGTCTTCACATTAAGACTACATGAATACAACTCAGTACGTTCATCAGCCATTCTGGTATTATATCTCTGACACGATAAGAAGAACATGAAATGATGAAGTGCTAAAAGTTTCTAAAGATTATCTTAAACCTCTCAATGGAAATGCTAGCAAAATTTTTTATGGACATAAAAATGTCACTGGCATAACTTAAGCACATTAAAAAGCTGATCTCACAGCATAAGGTGTGTGCTACACATGCAGAGATGTCCTACAGAAAGACTAACACTTATTCCTCTTCTAAGTAACTTTTCAGTTAATAAAACATTATTTCTCTCTCAACACTGGGTTTTTTTAGTCCTTATTATAGTAAAAAGAGAAAATCGGGAGCACACAAGGGATTATTAGAAATAACTGCACAAAGTGGTTCTTATCCTAAAGGACTCTCACCTGTCTATTCACCCGTGTTTTTCTGGTTTGCTTCCCAATCTCACCAAACCCACGTAAACTAACGGCCTGTGACTCTCTGTCTCCCCACAGCGCAAAGCTTATCTTACAATCTGCAGCACCAAACAGACCCAGTAAGGATTCCTGCACGCAGCACTAGCTGGTTTAAGGTTACAGTGTCTGTCACGGCCAGCTGCATCACCACCACCTTTCCACACACACGCACGGGAACCCATCGCTAACTCACCAACGCTCAGGCTCCCTTAGATTAAACAGGAATGTCCCCGTGAGGCACACGCGGCACTCAAAAGCTGATTTTTCTCGCTGCGTGTCTCCCTTTTACCTCCTCCGACCATCGCAGCTGAAGGACCTTAACCACCACTTCTCACCTTGGTACAGCTAACCCTACGGGTATAGTCTACACTCCTCGCACCCTACTCCTCCCCCTGTCTCTCGGGCCCGGGGCAGGAAAAGGGCAGACGCCACTGACCGAAGTAGTTCAGGAGCGATCCCCAAACCCGAGGCGGCTGAGGGCAGCCTTTTCCCGGCGGCGCCGGGATCTCAAGAACACATACGCTGTGGGGAGAGACGCCTCTCGCCAATTCCCTGCGGGGGAACCGCGACCACGCACC
>NW_008676063.1:0-1442 GCF_000695815.1 Acanthisitta chloris
GTGCCTGGGATTGCCAGGGCCCAGATGATGTAGGACCTTGCACTTCATTTGATTAAACTCCATGAGTTTGCACTGTTCCACCTCTCATTCATTATGGATTATTTCTGTTGATTCTATAGAGATCAACTGCTTTGTGGAGGTAAAATCCAGTTCCCTCACACAGCTAATTCCCACTTTTATAGGAAACCACTTGGTCTGTTTTACTCAAGGATTCTTAAATACACTTGAATTCATTAGGATTTGAATTATCTACCACAGTTCCTCTTATAAATAAATAAATATGAGGTTTTCCAGTCCAGTGTCAGTCAGGATTTCATTCCTGGAGATACCTCAGGGATATTTCATCAAGCAACACACCCCAACCCATGGAACTGAAGTAAATCATCTCATTTCCAGCACCTATTTAAAGCCTATTATTTTCCATTCACTGCAATTATAAAGCCCTGCAGAAGTGACCTTTAAAGGCAGGAAAATGAAGACATCCCCTGGTTTGAGAGCTCCCTGCCCTGGGGGCAGCAACAAGGCCTATTTCATTCCAAAATATCTTCATTTTGGATAATTAGGAAGTCCTGGAATGGTTCTGCCTTCAAACACAATGCTAAAACATGGAAGCCTCACATCAAAACTCATACAGAAGTGAGAACAGGAGGATGTGATCAATGGCTGCAGGCTCAGAAGTGGCAGCACAGTGTCACCAGACAGGACTGTCCTTCCAAGGGCCAGGGAGAGCCAGGCAGGGCTGGCAGGGACACGCAGCAGGGCTGGGCAGGGCTGGCTCAGCTCCAGAGCGCTACAACTGCTCTCATCAGCCACAGCTGCTCAGAGAGGGCAAGAGCATCGTCATCGCCAGCCCCAGGGACCTCCTGAGCCCAGCACTGCTGCACTGAGTCCTGCAGGGCCTGAGCAGTGCCTGCTGTGCCACAGCAGCTGAACTGGGTCACTGGGGCAGCAAGAACTGCTGGAAGCAACCAGCTGGGTTTGAGTCCAAATGGCATCTCGTTGTTTTCCAGAGAGCTGGAGAGGGATGTTTTACAGGGGTGTGATGGAACAAGGGGAAATGGCTTCATGCTGCTAGAGAGCAGGGTGAGATGGGATGCTGGGAAGGAATTCTTCCCTGGGCTCCCAACAGCAGAAGGATGTGAAGCTGCTGGAGCAAGTCCAGAGGAGGCCATGGAGATGCTTCGAGGGCTGGAGCAGCTCTGCTAGGGAGACAGACTGGGAGAGTTGGGGGTGTCAGCCTGGAGAAGCTCCAGGGAGACCTTAGAGACCCTTCCAGTGCCTAAAGGAGCTCCAAGAGAGCTGCAGAGGGACTTGGGACAAGGCATGGAGGGACAGGACACAGGGAATGGCATCCCACTGCCAGAGGGGAGGTTAGATGGGATATTGGGAAGGAATTCTCCCCTGTGAGGGTGGTGAGACACTGGAACAGGTTGCCCAGAGAA
>NW_008676063.1:1502-3006 GCF_000695815.1 Acanthisitta chloris
GTTGGTGGAAGGTGTCCCTGCCCATGGCAGGGAGTGGAACAAGATCAGCTCTGACACTCCCTTCCACCCAAACTGTTCTATGACTTTCATATTTCAGCTTCTCCTGAACTCCTCAACCCCAACACTAGGAAACTCCTGGAAACAACAAACCTCTGCCTCATTTTCTGTCCTCATGCAGCGTGACAGTGCCAAGCTTCTCCCTCCTTCTCACTCGATGGCAGCTGCTTACCTTGTGCATGACAATCTTCCTCTGCGCTGGCTCTGCCACATCGATCATCTTCTGCACCACATAGTTGGCATACTGATCCTTCATCATGGTGTATAAGGCACTGTGAGGGCCGTCGTTCATAGTGCACACCTCGTCGATCAGCATCGCGCGCTCCGTGCGCGACGCGTGGGTCACACACTTCTCCACCACGTTGCTGCAACAACACAACCAGCACAAGCTATGAGCAAGGAGCATCTCCTCTGGGCTTCTCTCATCCAATCCCAGCAAGGGTAGGTGGTTTGGGACAGAGAAAGGTGTTGGTTGGGTTCAGTAACGTGGAACAGGAGAGCAGAACTTGGGATCTGAGTGGGATTTTGGTACTTGGTGGCAATGGATGTGGCATTTGGTGCCATGGTCTAGCTGACGTGGTGGGGTTAGGTCATAGGTTGGACTTGATGACTCAGATTAGATGTTAGGAGAAATGTTTTCCCTGTCAGGGTGTTCAGGCACTGGAGTATTGCCCAGGGAGGTGGTGGAGTCACCAGCCCTGGAGGTGTTGAAGAGGTGCCTGGAGGCACTGGAGGATCTAGTTCCAGGTTAAGTGTTGGACTTGATGATCTTAGAGGTCTTCTCCAACCTTGATGATTTTATGATCTCAAAGGTCATTTCCAACCTGGGAAATGGACCAGTTCAGGGTTTATTTCACCCAATTTGTACAGTTTTCCAATGCTGCTGCATGAGATCAGTGTCCATTCCCACACTGCCCATTGGAGAAGCAGAGGAATGGTTTGATTTGGTTTTCTCCATATTGGAACATGATGGGAATGGAGAGCTAAGGTTAGTACAACAGGGAATTGCGTGTTCAGGAATGAAAGATCTCAGCAAATGCAGAGAAGTTACAAAGTTCCTGAAGATATTAATGACTGGTCTCTGCTCTCTGGAGAGCCAAGCTAAGTAGGATACATGAAAGGGGATGGGGAGTTGTGCTGGTCTCATCTTCCACTTCCCTGCCTGACTCATGGAATCACCCAGTGGTTTGCTCAGCCCAGGGGATATCCTACACTAATTAACACTCCATCTGGAAAGAAGCTTAGGAAAAAAGAGCAAGGCAAGGCAGGGAGGAACAACCTGAAATAACAACATGAAGACCACACTTCTCCTGATTCTCATTAATGTTACACTTCCCTCATGTCCCTAAGGATTGAAGCACTGTTTTACTCATCATAAAAAGGGAGAATATTGAGCCTTTGAAGAGCTCAGCCTTCATGGTCAAATGGCTGGAAGCACACAGCAGCA
>NW_008676063.1:3062-10943 GCF_000695815.1 Acanthisitta chloris
TGTCCAGACCCCCATGAAGGTACCTGGACTGTGCTTTACCCATGTGTGGCTCTGCAGCATCTGGAATAACAACTGGGAATGCTGCAGCTTTCCTAAGAGGGTTTCCTTGTTCTAAAAAGGGATTTGTTCACAGAGGTTGTGGATGCCCCAGGGAGGCTGTGGCTGACCCAACCCTGGCAGTGTTCACAGCCAGGTTGACTAAAGCCTTGAGCAACCTGCTCTGGTGGGAGATGTCCCTGCCCAGGGCAGGGGGTTGGGGCTGGATCATCTCTAAGCTCCATTCCAACCCTTTAACAGACTACTGCAAAGCTCAGCATATCAAAATGCTGAGAAATAATGCTGTGCATACAAATTCCTCTGTGAAAAGTGGGATGAGGAAAAATCATTGCTGCACTGATTTCCCAAATTCCCTTGTGGCTGGACACAGCATCCAGGGGCAGTGAAATGGCCATTTCACTATTATCCAAGGGATAGTGACCACTTAAAAACCACCAAAATACATCACATAAGACACACAAAACTCTTGGGCAAGTGCAGGAGTTGGATTAGAGCTGCTCTTCCACAGCTTCATCCTCTCTCATTACGGCTCAGACTCACCTCACTCCCAGTTTGTAACAGTTGGAAACATCTCCCTACACCCCACCCCTAACTCTTGTGCCACTCTAGCATGTGTCCCTGCTCCCAGAAGGTGTGGAGACTTGAAGGAACAAGTTCATACCTAGCAAACTTATGTTGACTCAAGACGAGCACGTTGCCTCTGATCTCTGCTACAATCTTGCTCTTATCCTCAGGCCGACCATGTTCTAGGACATGCTGGATAACATAGTTCCCATACTGGTCCTGTTTGAGAGACAGCAGAAAGGGGTGATAAGTAAGGACAGGAACACAGCAAACTAGCTCCCCATGTGCATTCAGACTTAGAAACTCCACTGAAGGTTAATTAAACATCTACCGTACAAATCATGTCAATACTTGGACAAAACCAAGTGGGACCAGGAGGTAAAATGCTGCATTTTTGTAGCAATTAAAAAACTCAAAACAGTGGCCCTGCACATGATATGTCAATATTGTGTTTATTTCCAGTTTCTTTGCTTTCTCCAGGTTCAAACATAAGGCATCACAGTTCTGGCTACAGGGCACTGCCTTCAAGTATATTAATGAGCCAAATCTGGATGTATTCAGGCCATAAGATATGTATTTTCCAGTTCAGAGGTATGGCCTGATGTCTCACTCCATGCCCAACCCCTTCCCTTCCCTAAGTACATGAGCACACAGCACAGGCTTCACTTGCTGCTGTATCCATTGTGCCCCACTAGCAGAATCCATGGAAAATCCCAGTAAAGAAGGTCCTCAGAAGGACTGCACGGAAGAGGAAAGGCAGCCAGGAAGGTGTGTGCATAGAACCAACTCATTTTAAGAGTGCAAATATCTTGGTAGCTCCTTTTGCTAGGAGCAATCAGCTCCTAGCACTGATTCCCTTCAGCTCTCACTGGCACTGTGACTTCTGGAGTGAGACACCAGGACATGCACCCACTTGGGATCCTCCTCAAAAAGGAAGGTGACTCCACCTCTGGTACCTGCTGGACATGTGCACATGGCCAAAGCAGTTAGTGCTGATGCATTTCTTGCCTGCTGAGCTCCAAACTGAGGATGGGAATCCCCAAGTTCCTCCAGCCCCAGCAGCAGCACAGCTGTGGCCCCACACAGGCTGCAGGAGCTTCCCTAGCACAAAGCAGTGAGAAACACAACCCAGCACCTTTCCCACAGCATTCCCCCTTCCCACACTGACCTGGACCAGCTGCTCAGTGTGTTGGTGAAGCTCCTCCAAGATGGGAAGGGTCTGCTCTGGAAGACAGTGCTCCAGGATCCTCTGGATCACACGGCAGCCATAGGGGTGTGTGGACAATGCAAAAACCTGTGTCCAACAAAGGCAAAGCACAGGCACAAACACTTCCATTAATCCTTGGGAATCCTAGAAACCTCATGGAATTAAATGCACACAGGGTGGCTTTTCCTGGGCATGGCAGGCAATGCCAGCTCCAAATGGCACCAGCTGCAACTGGAAACATCTGCTCAATGCCAGCTGATCACAGGCACATCCTATCCCTTCCTGTGCTTCCACTTCCCCATCCATGAAACAGAAAACTAATGGAAAAGCCTCTTGATTCATAAAAAAAGAACACTGGGACAACCAAGCATTATTAGCAGCTCTGTTGTTGTTCTGAGCTAATTCCAGCAGAGTTTTCCAGCACCCATCCATGAAACAGGAAACCAATGGAAAAGCCTCTTGATTCATAAAAAAAGAACACTGGGACAACCAAGCATTATTAGCAGCTCTGTTGTTGTTCTGAGCTAATTCCAGCAGAGTTTTCCAGCCACGTTATTTTAAGCCATGTAAGTAATGGTATGAGCCAGAGAAGTTAAAAATGCACAGCAAAGGATTTTCCTCAACTATTGGATTTGTTTAAAAGCCTTAATGGTGCTTAGGAGAAGTGACAACAAAGAATCTTTCTCATTTCTAAGGGATTAGCAAATCTGTGGGTAAGAACATGACACATTGTATTACTGCTGCTCAGTTTTCTGTCTCGAGCACAAAGTGCTGTTTGGTTGCTTCAAATTACCAACAGCAGCAAATCTGAGCTGAGGTTGAAGTGATAATCTGAACATTTTTAATAACTATTGAGCAAACCAGGCAGGAAAGAGCACTTGGAGTGCAATGAACTGCAGGAGAAAAAGCTGGAGGTGATAAGTTTAATCTTCCATGCGAAGGTTCAGATGAAACTGGGACAACTGGTCAGGGAAATGTCAGTGCATCAACCAAGCTCCCAGAGGTCTTTCTGCCTTCCCAAACTCCCTCTGGAAGGTGTAAAGCTAAACTCTACCCAGCAAATCTGCTGAGCTAGTTTCCAGCTAGAATCCTGCTTGCTTTGACCCAGCCAAGCCAGTTCTCAACTTTCCCAGCTGACCCAGGACTCAGAACTGCTGGTTCCTGCTCCAACAGCCCTTGGCTGTCCTCACATCCCTGTGGCAAATCCCTCAGTGCTTCAAAGTCCTTCTGCAAAGCCAATTAAGTTGTGACTGGGAACACCCAAACCAGCACTACTGCAATGGGAGAGGAGCTGACTGCAGGCAGAGTAAAGCCAACTGCACAACTCATATCCAGAGCACCAATTCAGGAGAGGATAGCAGGGAAAAATCCAGGAGAATCAAGCACAACTGCCCTTGTTGTGGAGGCCTGAAGCAGCTCCCTATGCAGACAGGCTGAGAAAGTTGGGGCTGTTCAGCCTGGAGAAGAGAAGGTTGTGTGGAGACCTCAGAGCAACCTGCCAGGAGCTGAAGGGGCTCCAGAGAAGCCAGAGAGGGTCTCTTCAATAGGAACTGTAGTGATAGGACAAAGAATAGTGGGAATGAATTGAATGAATAGAAATTTAGATTGAATATTAGGAAGAAATTTTTTCCTGTGAGGTGCTGAGACACTGGCCCAGGTTGCCCAGGGAGGCTGTGGCTGCCCCAAACCTGGCAGTGCTAAAGCCTTGGGCAACCTGCTCTGGTGGGAGGTGTCCCTGCCCAGGGCAGGGGTTGGGGCTGAGTGACCTCTAAGCTCCATTCCAACCCCTTACCATCCTATGAAACTATACAAAGAAACTCATGTTTCTCCCCTGGTCTGAGGCCCTAGGGAGTCAGCATTCCCCACCCTCACACATAGGGATCATAACCAAAGTTTGCTGCAGCAGCACAAAACTCTGCTCACCACCCTCACTGGGAAGATGCATTAGAGACTTGTTTTCCCTCCATCAGTCAAAAATACTCCATATTCCAGGAAAACAGACTTTAGCAAAGATGCTTTGCTGTGATATACCTGCACAGAAATGGTAACAAAGACATGACCAAAGTGTCTCTGGGCTCCCTCACGTGGCTGCTTCAACCTGCCAACTGACACTTGCAAAAATTCTAAATTCAAGAGAGTTCAGCAAGTCACAGCCACTCTCAGGGTGTTCTCAGCACAAACACAGAGTGAGGAGCTGGACAAGGACTCACCTGTCCCTTAAAGGCATCGATAATGAACTGCAGGGACTGAGGCTGCACACACTCAATGCACTTCTGCACCACATGGTTCCCATTCTGGTCTTTCACACACTTGAGGACGTGTCCATCCAGCTCCCGAACCATCTCGTTCTACAGGAGGAGAGAAGACAAACAGAAAGCACCACCAGCATTCCCAGCTGAGAAATGCAGAGCTGCCACTGCTAAACCCAACAATGATGACAGGTATGAAGGAAGCACCTTCCTTCAGGTGGTGTATTTCCACCTTCAGAAGGTGTATCTCCAACTGGGAGCTCTCCAGTGGCCAAGCTCTGGGATGAAGTGAGCTGGGCTACAGAAACCACCAGGAAAAATCCTTGTACAGCATCCTACTAGCAACCTGGGCTAGGGGAAGGTTCCCTGCCCATGGCAAGGGGTGGAATGAGAAAAGCTTTAAGGTCCCTTCCAACCCAAACTAATTTGGGATGCTGTGAAGATGATCACTCCTTCCACGAATCATGAGTGTCCCCTTCCAAGTGAATTCTAACTGATCCACAACTTTTCTATGCATCCTCCATTTCCCCCTCTCAAACAGAAAATGCCCAAACTTCACAAACATTTTGGATATCAATATGTCCCTAAAACAGGGTCAGCTCTGGGGTCAGAACTCACTGGTGTTTTACACAGGTGAGAACTAAGGAATTGAGCAGATAGTCTAGATATGAATAATGCACAGGCTGAAAGCTTCAGGCAGAAACAGAGAATGACAGTGTCGCAGACTTTAATGCTCTAGCAAAAATGGATGAGCTCAGTTTTCTAACCCAAGCAGTTTGGGAGCACTGAGTACTCAAAAATGCCAGTCTGGAGGAAGAGAGCAAATCTTTGGAGCTTGGGCACCACCCTGCTGACACACTGAGGTTTAGCTCAGGCTCAGCCTGAAGGGAAGGAGCAATCCTAAAGCCTCTTTCAGGTTTTTAATTGAATAACCTCCACTGAGATTCCTGGATGCCAATTCCCAACCCCTTCATGAACCAGCCTGCCCAGCCTATTTTTCATTGCAATTCATTGTTCATAAACCCCTTGAGGAAGTGCTTCATTAATGAGCTCTGAGTGGGACTCTGGCTATCAGCCACATCTCTCCAATGCCACAACTAGGAGCTTCTCATCCATCTCCCGGCAGGAAAGCAGAATATTGACCCACATAGCAAAGCTGTGATAGCTCAGTGAATATTAAAGGCAAAACTCTGGCACTGCTTCCTTCAAGGGATTTAAAAATAGCTTTTAATTCACCATCATTCTCAGTTTCCTCTACATACATAATCTGCTTCCAGGAAATTAACAGAGAACCAGCATCGTGGCCAGGTGGAACCAGGAGATGACAACAAGACCCAAGGACAGTGGCATGTACTCATCATGCACTTGAGACATAACAAACATGCCAGAAAGCAGAGCAAGGGAACACCAGGCACAAGAGGAACAGAAGGGAGAAGGTCAGGAACGTTAAACATCAAGAAGAAAGTTAAAATTGAAACTTACAATTACCTGCTGGTCTGGGGGAATAAACTCCAGGGCCTTCTGGATCACCCTGCAGCCATACATCTGCAGAGCCAGGGACAGCACGTGCCCACGGATGCGTTCTGCCAAGGCCAACTTCTGCTCCAGGCTGCCAAACTGGGAAGAGGAAAACCAGTCACTACAAGCTCAAAACCCAGCAAAGCTACTCTCACACACTGAGGTGTGAAACAAACCATGTGCCCATTAGGAAGGAGGAAAATAGCAACCACACCTCAAGGGATGTGAACAGGCACAGGCCAGACGTGTTCTGTGTCCAAGACACATGAAACACTCCAGGGAGGTTGTGGCTACCCCAATCCTGGCAGTGTTCAAAGCCAGGTTGGATAAAGCCTTGAGCAACTTGCTCTGGTGGGAGGCCAGGGAGCCACCTGGACACCTGGAGCCACCAGGGTGACATGTGCCAGGTCACTCACTCTGGACAGGGTTGATTAAGGGCATGGCTCCAAGCCTGTCAGAGCTCAGGGAGTGTTTGGCCAATGCTCTCAGGCAAAGGGTGGATTGTTGGGGTGCCCCATACAGGGCAGGAGTTGGACTGGTGATCCTTGTGGGTTCCTTTCAGCTCAGGAGATTCTGTGATGCTACCATTCTAAATTACTGGGCAGAAGCACCACGAACACTTGGTACAGAAGCACCAGACCAGTGCCAAGAGAGAGAGCTGGGAGTGTCTGCCCAACCTTCTGGTATGAAACACAACACTTATCCAGTGGATGTTGCTTACTGGAAGAGTTTCTCTCTCATTCCTAAACACATAAGCACTGGCAGCTGAGCACAGCATCTCTGAAAAGTCTTGTTGGACCTACATCTCATAGAATCCCAGACAGGTCTGGGCTGGAAGGGCCCTTAAAGCTCATCTCATTCCAACCCCTGCCATGGGCAGGGACACCTTCCCCTAGCAGCTTACATCTCCTGGATATGCTGCTACTTATTCCTACAGCTTTGGCATCTCACAGCAAACTGTTACTTTTCAGCTGAATCTTTATGATTCCACACCTCAGCCACCCCAGCAGGGCCGCCACGTCAGGATGTCTGCACCAGCCTGTAGGGAGTAAATGATGTCAGTGTTGACAGTTATCCATGGGTTTAGCCCAAGAACAGGTTTCTAGGAGCTCATCCAACCCCTCAGGACAGCAGTTGGACTAGCAGAGGAATGCAGACTTACTTCAAAGAACTTCTGGATGACATAGTTCCCAAACACATCCACCATGAGCTGATAAGCTGCCTGGAGGATCTCGTTGAACACCAGCTGACGCTCTGCCGGAGTGGCACGTTCCAGTTTCAGCTGAATGAACCTGAAAAATTGGACTGCAGTGATGCCACTGGCACATATTTCATCCAAACCTTTCCCAAAGCCTGACACATGTTCCAGAAACCACCCTGAAAAATCCCATTAGGACATGAAGATGAAGCACTCATTGCATTAACCATGAGGGTCCTCCTCCAAGTTAACCAGCCAAACGTAGGGAATTTTACTTGCAAAGCTCTCACAAACCAAACCTTTCCAACACAGTTGCTCTATGTAGCAATCTGAAGCCTCAGGGTGGTCACAGCCATGAGGTCCATGACCACATGTCACTGTTGGTATCCTAAAATCTCCTCATTCAAAGCAAAGCAGATCTCAATGGAATAATGCAGCAAGGTCTCACATTCATATGGATCTTTAGGATGAGTTAAGCTGTGCCAGTGGGACTAGAAGGAAACCACAAGGCAGGCAGGTTCCTCTCTAGAGGAGGAACTCCTGCTGTCACCACTTGTACACAGTCTTTGACAGGGACACAGAATCACAGGACAGGTCAGACTGGAAGGGACCACAATAGGTCATTGGTCCCTTTTCATACCTATTCCCTGTTCTGCCTCTGCTTTGGACTGGGGTAGAGTTCACTTTCTTCCCAGTGGCTACTATGGGGCTGTGTTTGGGAATTGTGCAGGGCACAGGGTTGATAATGGAGATATTTTTGTTACTGCTGAGCAGAGCTCACACAGAGCCAAGGCCTTTGCTGCTTCCCATCCTGCCATGCTTACAAAGGAAGTTGGGGGTGCATGGGAGATTGGGAGGAGACACAGCTGGGACAGGTGACCCAAACTGACCAAAGAGATATTCCATACCATAGGACATCATGCTCAGTATATAAAGTGGGAGAAAGAAGGAGGAAAAGGGGAACATTTAGAGTGATGCTGTTTGTAACCATTATGCATGATGGGCCGTGCTCTCCTGGAGGTGCCAAACACCTCCTGCCTGTGGGAAGCAGGGAATGAATTCTTGGTTCTGTTTTGCTTGTGTATCCT
>NW_008676064.1:0-222 GCF_000695815.1 Acanthisitta chloris
TTGTCTTTATGTGATACCATTTTTGGCCAAGAAGTAGAGAGCTCAGGGTCTGAGGCAGAATGGAGACTGAATTGCTCTAGTCTTGGATTTTTCAAGAGAGTATAATTCATTTCTTATCTTCCCTTCTTAAATGAAAGAATCATAGATTCATAGAATTATAGAATCAACCAAGTTGGAAGAGACCTCCAAGATCACCAAGGCCAAACCTACTGTAGTTACTAG
>NW_008676064.1:611-7300 GCF_000695815.1 Acanthisitta chloris
TGAGGGGCCCAGAACTGAGCACAGGATTCAAGGTGTGGCCTCACCAGTGCCGAGTCCGGGGGAAGAACCACTTCCCTGGCCTAAATGACAATGTAGGACTTTAAAACTTCCCAAAAGTCAGAAGCATTTTAAATTAAGAACAGATTGTGGATTCAGGAGAGATCTGTGGTTGCTTTTTGAGGCAGGACTGACCAGAACTTGTTCTCCTCTAGCTCCCAGTTGTCATCATCTCTGGGCTGATCTCTGTTTTGTTGTTGCCACAGGACGGGACGTATGGTATAGATTGTGCTGAACGCTGTGACTGCAGCCATGCAGATGGATGTCATCCCACCACAGGCTACTGTCGCTGTCTGCCGGGATGGTCAGGTACAAAACAGACCCTTGTGAAGGGCAGCAAGAGCTTCCACTACAGTGGGACTTGGCTTCATGGGCAAAGGACAAGCACGTGGGGTTGGAAGGGGAAGAGGGCCAGTTTTGTGGCTGTTGTGTCCCTTCTGTGATTCATGAAACTCTGTTAAGTGTGGGATCTGCAGGAAGCTGGGAATAGAAAGGGAAACCTTCAAACTTGGGCACCTCTACAGCATAATTCCTCACAGAAGTGGTGAATGACTAAACACTGAGGGTTGTGCTGGCAGCTTTGGGGTAAAGCATCACATCCGGGAACTCAAAGCTTTGTCAGTTAGCCAAAAGTAGGATAAACTGTGCAGAAACTGTGTTGCCATTTGAGTGCCTCAAACTTCTGAAAACACTGAGTTTAGATCTGTATTCTCATGAGGTTTGTTTTGCACTGTGGTTTTAAGAGCTACACATACCTTGTTATTGACCAAAGTTTGTGTTTGACACTGTTGGTGCACTCTCTTGTTTGTGAAAAGCAGTATTTCATGGAAACATGATGAAACAGTGCAGAAGGGCAGCTGATATGACATGATCCCTTTATCCCTAAAAGGTAGTTTTAGTTCCCACATGGATTTCTAAGCTGCAAGGTTGGGAAAACCCTTTGATCTTCAATAAGGTTTAATTGACACTGTATGTTTGTAATGTTCTAGACTTGGTGTCACCCTATGATGTTGTAGTGTCAGATTTCATGTCACCTGTCTGTGTGGACTTTTTCCATTTAATACTGGGAGGTCAGCATGAAAAATACACCTTAAATGAACAAAGTATGTTTGGGCTGTGAAAATAAGGGATTTGGGGTTTATTTGTGATTTCAGACATGTCCTAATGTCTACTCATTTGTAAGTCAGTATTTTTCCTAATCAACTTGCAGTTTCTTGATAGAATTGGATTCTCTTTTCTCTGTGCTTTCAGACAAAGTAGATAGAGGTGAATTTATGATTCCTCAGATATAGCCTTAGTTACTTAGTTTTTCCCAAACCTTGATTTTTATATGCTTTTTTACCTAGCTCCGTAGATGCATCACAGGCACCTTGTTCAGAGTACATAATACTCTCTGTCTACAGTTCAGGTTCATTAGTTGTAGTCAATCACAGCTTACTTGGTGTTTGTTCTACTTTCTGTTCAGATGAACCTGACTTTTAAGATTGTTGGCCTGGGGAAATGGAAATCTGTAGAGGCTATAGACATGGGCAGGAAGGGCTCCTGCTTTGCTCTGGAAGACCAAACCCATCTATTATTCATGCATTTTCTCTGTATGTTAAGATTCTGCCAAGTTCTTTGAGAAGATATTTCTCACTGTTGTGTCTCCCCCTTGTCACCCCACTAAGTATGAGGGAGAGAGGCTTCCAGAGCCAGCACTCACAAAACTGAGACAGGCCTTGGCTGGCTTTGTTCTCTTCCCACAAGCTGCAGTGTGACTTAGCATCAGCCACTCAGATACCTCTGGGAATTGACTGCAGTCTGTGCAATGACTGCACAGGAGAGCAAAAATAAGTGAAGTAATTTGAGTGCATGAAGAAAGAATACTACTGGCCTCATGCCACGTATTGCTATACCATGTGACACTACTTTGTATTTCTGTTTAATTTGTTCTCATGTTAATGGCCTTTGCTGACTCTCCTTACTTTCAGGTTGTTTCAGGTGACTGTGTGTGTGTGTTTCATTTCCTCAAACTAACATCTGAATCTGCTCAAAATATTATTTCAGAAACTAATAAATGTATTAAGCAAAGAATACCCATAATAAAAACATGCGAGCCATGCAACCATGATGTAGGCAATTAGAGCTGTTCACAGGTTCCAGATGTGCAGTTTAAAGGACATCCTGTTGTCTAAAACTGAGTCAAATCATCAAAGAAAGGTATGTTAATGAGTGGATCCAGGTTAAAACAGTTAGTTTGGTAAGGCCATACTAAAAATCTAGCAACTTCTTGTAACAGGTGTAAAAATTACCTACCCAGTGTGATATAACTAACCTGTGTGACAGAGACTTCAAGCATAGCACAAACCTCAACTATGCTTGAATTCAGGTATTGGAAAGGAGGTAATATTTTTGCCTTTAGTGAAGTTTTATTTCATCTTCATATTTAGAAAGGAAGAAGGTTTCACTGGAAGGAGACTCCAAGTGTAACTATTGATAAAATTGAGTCTGGAAGATGTCATCAGGACAGCATGTGTGTAACAGACTAGTTTTGACATGTTGGTGATGTCTAGACACACTTTTATAACATAAATGACATAGTTCGCTTTATTCTCAGTGTCTGGAAAAATCCTCCTCCCACACTTCACATGTCAGAGCAATACCCACAAGGAGTCTGGTCTTTGTGTCGATACTTATATTTAGATGGACTGAGAGAATGCTTTAGAAACGGGCCCTCAAATAGCTGTGCTGTGATGTGACATGGCAGGAATGGCATTGGATTGTTGGATTAAGAAGGGAGGTTGTACATGTATTTGTATGCATAATAGGTGGAGGAGCAGATGGAGGGTTTGTGGAAAATACAGGAAGCTTCTAAAATGCAAGAAATGCTAGAGTAGCTTATATCTTTTCCTGTTATGTTTGTTAAAGTAACCATCAGACATACTAGTTTTGGGTAGGTAATATTACCTACCAAAAAAATACACAAAACAAACCAAAGAGGGAGACAGTGATTTTGGATCAGTCTAATGTTCATCTAACCAAAAGGAAGGATTTAATTCATAGAATCATAGAATTTCAGGGGTTGGAATGGACCTTAGAGATCATCCAATGCCAACCCCCTCCCACCAGAGCAGGTTGCTCAAGGTCTCATCCAACCTGGCCTTGAACACTGCCAGGGTTGGGGCAGCCACAGCCTCCCTGGGCAACCTGGGCCAGTGTCTCACCACCCTCACAAGAAAAACATCTTCCTGAGATCTAGTCTAAATTTCCCCTCCTTCCATTTGTACACATTACTGCTTGTCCTGTCACTGCAGCTCCTAACTAAATCCCTCTCCAGATTCCCTGTAGGCCCTTCAGATCCTGGAAGGTGCTATGAGGTGTCCACGCAACCTTCTGTTCCTCAGTAGTAGTCGCCTGTAAAACATTGGCAAAGCACTGTTAAAACATAAGTGCATTTGAAGAAGCTTAAAAATGTGAACTTGTGGTTTTTTTCTCTTTAAGTGTGAATAAATCAATGACTCCAAGGTGAACTTCCCCAAATATTTTGATGCCATCACAATAATACAAACTTTCCAAATATGTATTTTAAATGTAGTATTTTCCTCAGCCCTGTGAACAGAACTGTTGGCTACATTTTTCCCAGGGAGTTTCATCAGAGGGAAGAGTTTATATAACTTTGCAGAAATGAACGAGAGAAGTTTTTTCCCTTGCTGGATGACACAGTTGTCCCATAATGCTGGGGAGCAGGAAACATACTGCTTGCAGAGGGTGGATCTCTGGCCTGGTAAAGTGCACACTCCCTTGGGTTGTGAGGGAGCTCTGAGCTGCTGACAAGGGCTGTGGCTATGTACCAAAGGACCTGGCTAACATGTCATCCTTTATTTCAGTCTCAAGATACAGCTGCAGCTCATCATTGGTTCAACAGGGAGATGCTATATGGTTTAGCCTTTTAAGTAGTTTTGTCCTTCTTTTTGTACATGCCCAATGTATTCTTTTTTGTTCTTAGGTTCTAGTTAGGAGCAAAAGTTCAGGTTTGACTCTTGCATTGACATCAGCTGTCAAAGAGCTCAAGAAATAATTAAAATTATTTTTAATTACTTTTCTGTTTCTGTTTAGGGTTTCTGCTTTAAATTATGTTCTGTTGCCTAGAAGGTCACTTAGATTTTCTCATCCTAAACATGACTTAGTTTACAGGACTCCTGTTAGAAATCCTACCCTCTCTGCAGTTCACTTTGTTTCCCCCTTACAACAGCTTCATTCTGCTTAGAGAAGCAAGAGTTAAGGGTGATGTTTTTTTCCTGGCAGTCTGACCATTCCATCACGTTCCAGGAGCCACATGACAGGATGGCACAAATGAGAAACATCCGCCCACACAGAGGATGATGTCTGCCCTAAACGCTCTCATCCCCTGACATTTTCACTGCATCTTACAAATAACTTCTTTTTTTTTTTTTTTTTTTTTCAAATTTGGAGGGAGTGCTACAGCTAGAAAACAGCTAGGAAAGAGTAAGAACTGTTAAAGAAGAAAGCAGAAGAAACAAACAGAAAATTCACAACCCTGATAGGCAATGAAATTTCAATTTAACTTTAAAAGTGTAACTTTTACTTAACGTCAAAAAAGCTCTTCTGTCAAGGAGCGAGCAAGCAAACCAGCAGCTATTAGTTTCATCCCTTAATCTTATCTCTTGTTCAAGCAGCTGTCAAAATCAAGTTTTTTCCCAAATTGCCCAAAAGATTATTCATATTCTTGCAAACTGAGAGTTCACATTAAAGCATTAATTAATCAAATTAATTAAATTAATTAATCAAAAGGGCAATTTTTTTCTCCAGGCAGTTTGTTTATTACTGCAATTACAGTAACGTGGGTGTTACTGATAACACATTAGTGCTGTGCTTTCCCTGGTGCAGTTGTGCTGCACTTTTATGTGTGTGAAGAAATGTCATGTCACACTGCTACGACATTTGTTATCTTTAAAATCAATTTAAAGTTTATGCGATGCCAGTGATTACGAAATACCACTAGTCTGCTATCTGTATCTGAACAATAGCATTGGTTTGTGGAGAAGACAGATGCAGTTATACCAGCCTACATTTGACCAGCGGGTGTAGTGTTCATCCACATGCTGTGGCAGATTGGGTGTTGGTGACTTTTTCTGTGCTGGACACCTGCTGATGCTAGTCAGATCACCCATCACCAGATGTGTTGTTTCTGTGAGGACGTGCTGTGTCCTTCCATGTGCTTATGACATTATTTCCAAGAGGCACATTTGTTGCTGGATTATAACGGGAGGTCTGTCATCTGACACCCACCCCACTGATGGCAAATAACTAAGTCCACTGGAAGCAGGAACTACAGGTCTCCCTTGCCCCTCAGCTTTCAATGTGCTGCCCCTTTTTCCCTTCCTACACAGAAGAAATAAGACATAAAAGAGTACTGTCAGAGGTCTTCCTCACCTTTAGACTGAGAAAAGAGCTGCTGCTGGAATGACATGCACAGTGCTGGTGCCTTGGTGCACCCAAACCAAGAGCCTCTTGGAAGAACATGGTTTTCCATCAACCTTGGCCAATTTCCCCTGTGCTCCTGAAGCACTGGGATGCATATTCAGTGTGCTGCAAAATTAAATCATTTGTCGGCACTGTGTCACACAATAAATGGCATATTCACTTTCCAAACTTAGGGAGTGGAATTCTTCAGTAAGAGGTTTGACCTAACTTACAACTGGACTTCATTGTGCCTATATCTCTGTTGTCTGTGCATTGTGGAAGAAATGCCACTCTCTTAGAAAAAGGGTTTTAAATTAGTGATTAATTATATTCTACTTATCAAGAAGATAAGAAAAGGAGTAGTATTATTATCCTGTGGCTACCTACAGTTTGGTAGATGAAGAGAAGAGCACGTCTGGAGTGTGTAGCAAGAATATGCCTTTCAGAAAGATATTAGGAATATCTCAAAAGTGATTCTTTTGCTAAAATTTGCAGACAACTTGCCTTCAAACTCAATACAGCACTGCTTTTGTTGATAATCTTTTGTAGTTGGCTTCCTACCAAAACTTGCACAATCTCTCTTGCTGCCACAGTGAGGAAGCAGCTGAAGTATGAACTTCTAGAGAAAAGTCTCTGATCTTTTCATTATCTCCTTAATTTGAGACATTTATTTATTCCTCTGGCTATCTTCAGCTAGGGAACTAGGTACTTCTCTCCCTTATAGACATTGGGGATACTTCTAAACAGTGGCATTATTCACCACTTCCATTTCTTTGGTCTGCTCATCCATCATTTAGCAGAGAACAGAAGTCTCAGCTTGCTTGAGCAGAAGTGATCTAGTGTTTGTTTCTCTCAAATATGAGCTCTTGGACCATAATGGAAACATATCACTAGCTTTAATGACCCTAAGCTTTGAGGGCTTGTTCCTTCTCTTGTTTAGGCTGTTACAGATCCAGTTTCACTCTCACATATAGGAAATACACTAATATACAAATAGGCTTTAATTTCGAGGGTCTATACTGGAAAGTCCCATGTGTTGTGAAGATAAATCATAGAGCAAATACAATTTCTTTATGAAAAAATAATAATTCTTCTTAAATTTTGGATAGCCTTTTATCAGACTAATGGAAGCACAATAAGCTGGAAAATAGCACTTAGATAATAATAAT
>NW_008676065.1:0-297 GCF_000695815.1 Acanthisitta chloris
TGGGGGGTCCCAGGAGGTTTTGGGGGTCTCACCTGGCGTTGGGGAGGTGTCCTGAGGCGAAAGGTCAAGCGAAGACTCATCCTCTGCTGCTTCTCCAGCGTCGCCGTGGGACAGCTCAGCTGGAAACACTCGGCCTCGGGGCACCCCTGGGACCCCCAGTGTCACCCACCGTGGGGACACCGTGCCCAGGGGTCACCCATGGCAATGTCACCCCTCCCAGTGTCACCCACCGTGGGGACATCACTCCCAGGTGTCACCCCCCCAGTGTCACCCCCCGTGGGGACACCATGCCCAGGG
>NW_008676066.1:0-210 GCF_000695815.1 Acanthisitta chloris
CCAGAGGAGGACACCGACCACAGGCATGGTGGGCATGCACCTGGGTGCTGAGGTCAAGGGGATTCCAGGGGGCCGAGCCTGCCAAGGAGGGCACAGAGGGGAGTGATGTCAGTTCGCTGCACCCACCATCCCCCTGGTGTGGGGTACAAGCCCCGCATCTCCCCAGCCCGCTCTCCATCACCTGCTGGCAGCATGCCCTGGGGAGGGCTG
>NW_008676067.1:0-3204 GCF_000695815.1 Acanthisitta chloris
ACCCTTAAATTCTATGATTCTAAGTAAATTTTTAGGCCAATGCAGGTCTGTCTTTATTGTCTTGAGGTGATTTGTTTTCTACTTTTTTTTTTTTTTTTTTAATCAGAAAGGTAGAAAATTAAGGAAAAATCGCAGCTGGAATGTTAACCTAAGCAAAGTCTAATTAAATTAATCATAGTTCATTTTATTAAATTGTTAGGCTCATAGATACAAGTGCTGTGATTTTTGAACACAGCAGATTTTTGATTTCCACTTACTTTCCAAGAACATAAGATAATTCACACCTCAGGAAATGTGATGACTTCTTACAGATGCAAATTCCTAATATCTGCAGTTGAAAAACTAAACTGCCACTGTAGTGAGGGTGAGAGGGAATGGCCTTGAGCTGAGCCAGGGCAGAGTCAGATTGGATGTGAGGAGAAATGTTTTCCCTGCTGTGGTGTTGAGGCCCTGGGATATTGCCCAGGGAGGTGGTGCAGTCACCATCCCTGGAGGTGTTTCAGAGGTGTCTGATGTGGCACTGGAGGATCTGGGTTAGGGTTTGGGGGTTCCAGCAGGGACAGGTTCATGGTTGGACTTGATGACCTTTGAGGTCTCCTCCAGCCTGGATGATTCTATGTAGCAAAAGCTTTTCTTGTTTAACCTTCTGCTGTTGTTCCCCTAGTACATTTAGACTGAGGTGCAGAGGGATATGCTGTTTGCCAAACTTGTTTCCCCTGACTTCCTTTTCATGTCTGCCTGAATAGATGTCAGTGCCTGGAGCCTGATATCCTGAGGAGAGTCTTAGTTCTAATTGGAATGTTATCTCATTTGTTTGCTAATCACACATACTGCCTGACAGTCTCTGATTGCTCAGGCAATGAGCTGCAGTTCTGGGCACTGTCTAAGCAGGTTCTTGAGCTTCTGTTGTGCAGTTTGATCATTCTGCCTTCCAGTGGCACTAGGAAAGATCTTTTTTACATCATATGTGTGCTAGTCATACTCAGGGTTGTCAGTTGGCATTAGTTTGGTGGTGTCTGTGCATGTGTTGTTTAGGAGAAGAAAAATATGCTTTTTCTGCAATCTACTGGTGGGAAAATAAAGGTGTAGAATCCCCATCCATACAACCTTTCAAATGGGATCTTTGCAGAGCTTCTTTGTCTCACAGCTCGATGTCAGGGAGGTTGTTGGCTACACTTTTTCTCCTGCTTCCATCTCTGTCAGATTTCATGAGCTTTCTGAGTAAAACAGGTAAGTGTGAAGAATATATACTGTAAATGTGATTCCAGGTGAAAACAACACAATTGTTCAGCTTCTGCAAAACATACCTGAGTGTGTGTTCCACAAATTGCAGCAATTTATGGGTGTTGTGGATCAGGTTAGAAAAACAAATCTCTTTTATGGCTGGATAGGGAAGTCTAGGAGATGTTCTGCTTTGAGTTAGTGGGAAGTCTGTACTGAATCCTCTGAGGAGTTGATTCAGCTCTTGCTGCTTAACATAGGCTAAGGAAGTAGTCACTTGTCTCTATGACATCCTGAATTTTACAGCAGTCTTTCCAGGACTGAGAAGTTGGTAGATCAGGAATGACTTGGAAACTGGACAAAATAGAATTATAGATTCATCAAGGTTGGAGGAGACCTCTAAGATAATTGAGTCCAACCATGAACCTGTCCCTGCTGGAACCCCCAAACCCTAACCCAGATCCTCCAGTGCCACATCAGACACCTCTGAAACACCTCCAGGGATGGTGACTGCACCACCTCCCTGGGCAATATCCCAGGGCCTCAACACCACAGCAGGGAAAACATTTCTCCTCACATCCAATCTGACTCTGCCCTGGCTCAGCTCAAGGCCATTCCCTCTAGTCCTCAAGCTCTCTTAGCCTTTGACATTCTCTACATGGTGAACCAAGTCCATTAGCATGATTAGAAATTTGAGTCTTGAGCTTGATATGAAAGCCATAAATTGCTTTTAAGAAAATTTCCTTGTCCTTTGACATGTGCTGAATAGTTTAGATGTGATTGTATCATACAGGTTATGCTCTTCTGGCTACAAAATGCAGATGTTCTGTACACTTGGAACTCTTGATGACAGAAACAGTTAGGACACTTTTTCCATCCCAGCTGAAGGTTTTGGCAAGCCTGAGCTGACAAACAGGAGGTTGCTTGTTTCCAAACAGTGGTCACTAGAAACCCCAAGGAGATCTTGTCACTTTGTGTTTCTCCAACTACTGAAACAGAACATGTGTTTTGTGCAGCACAGGATTCTCTGGAGAGAGCTATTAACTTAGGAGGGCAATTAAAATGGGTGTCTTTGGGGCTTGTCAGACAGTGAAGTGATGTTGTCATTGCTGAGGGAAATGTGGATTGTTCTGCTGGTAATGAGGGAAAGGAACCATAGAAAAATGAAAGACGATTCTAAATAGTTTTGGAAACACTCAGTGGTAAGTTGATCACAGGATCCAGTGCTCAGAGCAGGTGGCAAAAATGTTTGCTGTGTGGTTAACTGAACAAGAGTTCAAGGTTGTTCTTTTTGCCTTCATGTATAGAATGTAAAGTTCCAATTTTATACCTAAATCTGTTCTGCAAGCTGTCTGAGGCATGTGGTGGTGAGGAAAAGTTGCAGTTTAGCTGGAGAAGAGAGTGGCACAGGTCAGTGTTTCCTGGTGTTAGGCAGTACATGCCTTTGCAGTAGTCTCAGCATCAGCTGAAGTCAAGGAAAGCAACTTCAGATTTGGCTTTTGGGGTTTGTTCCCCTCTCTTCCCATCACTTTTTACACAGTTGGCTCAAAGGCCCTAGGACAGTAGGCAAAGAAGAGTAGACAAAACCATGATTGCTTTGTTTGTTATTTACAGGTTGAAGTAATAACAGATTTTTCTGTTAGGCAAATAAATCTTTATATATTTCCATAATGTACCACATCAGGACTATTCTATTTCTGAAACCTTCAACACTCTGTTTGCAGAGCACTATGATGTCTTGGAAGAACAGGTTTTATTTTCTTCTAGTAGAATCAACAGTACTCCCTCAAAATGCAGAGCACAGGATTATTTCCATGTACAAACACTGTAGGAAATAGAATTGTGGAATTTAGGGGTTGGAATGGAGTTTACAGATCACCCAGCCCCAAGCCCTGCCCTGGGCAGGGACACCTCCCACCAGAGCAGGTTGCTCAAGGCTCATCCAACCTGGCTGTGAACACTGCCAGGGTTGGGGCAGCCACA
>NW_008676067.1:3363-4690 GCF_000695815.1 Acanthisitta chloris
TGAAAAGTTGCTCTGAGGTCTCCACACAACCTTCTCTTCTCCAGGCTCAACAGCCCCAACTCCTTCAGCCTGTGCTCACAGGGAGATGCTCCAGTGCCCTGAGCAACGTGGTGGCCTCCTCTGCACTTGCACATTTTTTATGTAACTTTTTCACATAAGGTATATTGGTAAAGTTTTGTAATACAGTCCTGATGTTTTCCTGATTCTTTGGTGGTGCTGAGACCCTGTCCCAGGGTGCCCAGGGAGGCTGTGGCTGCCCCAACCCTGGCAGTGTTCACAGCCAGGTTGGATGAGCCTTGAGCAACCTGCTCTGGTGGGAGGTGTCCCTGCCCAGGGCAGGGCTTGGGGCTGGGTCAGCTCTCAGCTCCATTCCAACCCCTAAAATTCTATGATTCTAAAATCGAGCCTGAATATCTATTGAAGCAAAAAGAAAATTAAACCTTTGCCTTCTGGACATTAAAAGTTATAATTACTTTTTTCCCTTCTATTTTTTTCCCTGGCCAGTCCACTCACCATTAATACTGCTAGGAAATGAGTTCATATATGTTTGCAGTGGGACACTGCTGAGGTTCAGAAGTAATGGAATAACACCATCCAGTTTGATAGAGGACAGAACTCTAGTTCTCCTGAAGGCCTAGCAAAACATGCAGGCAAATGTCATGGAAACAGGAGCTCTCTCCATGGTAACATCATCCCTCGTAGGGTAGCTAACCACTCCAGTTTCTACCATGCTCCAAGACAAGGTATTAGCTTAATTCCAGTTTTCATTTAGAATTTCTTCCATAACATTTGATATATCTAGCAGCTGTAAAGATTTATTAGACGCATTAATAGTTCACAAGCATGAAGTAGCAAAGCCAAAGCTGAACATAAGTATAAGGGCAAGCTAATTAATTGTGAGGAAGCAAGTCTGAGTGACACTGCCTTTGGAAAAAAAACTCCAAGAGACTGATGGCACCATAAAGAATAATTGCATTGCAGCTGATTTCCAATCCACTCCCTGACCCCACACAGCAATTGTCAGATGTGCATGAAACACACAGAAGGAACTACAGAATAAAAAGACTCAGTTCATAATTTTGACTCAGCAACCCTTGTTCCTTGCCCTTATACAGGATTTTAATTTTTTTATCAACCACCCCAGCAACCAAAATCCTCTAAACCAGCAGAAGAAAGACTCTTAATAGCATTGCAGTAGCTCTCCATGGAGATAGACTGGATGGGTGCAAAGCACTCGGAGCCATGGGAATTATTTTCAGTGTACAACTTCTCTGAGAAATTAGGTCCTGTTTGTGAGCATTGAGGGTCAGTGAGGCTCAGAGCTGGT
>NW_008676068.1:0-2972 GCF_000695815.1 Acanthisitta chloris
GAATCCCATGGAAAAACAAGGCCAGAGCATCCATCAGCCAGTCCTCAGCACCCATCAAAGCCCTAATGGCATCACAGCTCCACAGTCCCTGGGACAGAGGGATCATATTTTCCTTTTGCTGATGATCTGCCATTTATTAAGGAGGCAGCAGTGGCAGTTGCCTCAGCCTCTCCCTTCCATCACCCAGAGCCTCCATCCCAGCGGATAAATCCCAGCCACGCGCTCCAGGGTGCTGAGAGAGCTCCGTGGTGATGAATTACAGCCCACGGATGTGATGGAAAAGGTCTCAGTGCTCACCTGGCTGGTGCTGGAGACGCCAGGGATAAATCTTTGCTGTGACACAAATGGGATGTTTCTCCTTGGTTGGGCTCTCAGGGTCACTGGGCGCGAGGAGAACGCGAAACAAACAGATTGGAGGTGGAGGAAGAGGAGGGAGGGAAAAACACTGGAATGCTGAAGAGGAGGGAGGAGGGGAAAGGAACATTCAGGAGCAGGAGCCCCAGAGTGCAGAAATAGCAGCGCAATAAATCATTTTCCAAGGGAGTTTTAGGAAAATCATGGGCACAGTGTGAGCATGCTGAGCACCAGGAGGAACCTGTGGAGCTGGCAAAGCCTCCTGACTAGCAACAGCCTGTGGCTTTATAAAAGCTGCTTGTTGTGGGGCTTGGAAGCTTAACGGCATCAGCTGCTGTTGCAATTAAAGTGGCTTAATTAAGTGGTTTTCTCAACTGCTGCTGCATGGGAAGAGGAAGATCATCCTCAGCACCACCAGGCTGGGCATAGCCTTGCCAAGGCTCAGCTGGAGACACCCAAGGGGCTGTGGCCAAGCCCAAGGTACCCCCAGTGGGTACCACCCCATGGGGATCACCCTAAAACCACCACTCAGAATGTGTCCCCATCATTCAGGACTGAGGGAGCTCAGCAAAAGGCTGTGCCACCCACCCTGACTACCCTCAGCCCAGCCCAGAGCCACGACTAGGAACCCAAACACAGCCACAACACACCCTGGGCTAAAGGAAGGCTGGAACGAAGGGATCACTCCAGGGGAAACTGTCTCCTCAACCCCACATTGCCTCCTCCACACAGCCAAGAAAGGGGAGAGGAAGAGGAGGGTTTGCAGCCACTGTGCTGCTCCAGCCTATCCAACACTCATCTGGGAGCAGCTGGTGGTGGAGGAGGTCAGTCATTCCCATCACCTCAGCACTCCAATGCCAAACTGGGAAAGTGGAGGTTATTACTCCAAATTAACTCCCAGTGGGACCTTCTCACTCCCTGACAGGAGATTGGAGCCAACTGGGGGGGGTCAGTCTCTTCTCACAGCTAACAACTGACAGGACAAGAGGAAACAGCCTCAAGTTGCACCAGGGGAGGTTTAGATGGAATATTTGGGAAAATTCCTGCATGGAAAGAGTTGTCCAGCCCTGGCACAGCTACCCAGGGCAGTGGTGGTGTCACCATCCCAGGAGGGATTTAAAAGCTGTGTAGATTTGCCACTTGGGGACATAGTTTAGTGGTAACCTTGGCAGTGCTGGGGGAATGGTTGGATTTGATGGTCTTAGAGGGCTTTTCCCATCTCAGTGACTTTCTGATCCCAAGTGCTGCAGGGAGCAAGGCAGAACCCCAAGAAGCCACTGCTGCATCCTCACTCTGTGCTCTGGTTCCTTTCGGCAGGTGAAACCCAACGCGGCAGAGCAGAGAGCACAGCAGCTCAGCTCCTCCATCCCTGCACACACGTACAACCTCCTGAAGTTTCCCTAGAAGCTTTTCCAAGGATATTTCCAGGAAATCAGCATTAAAACACCAGCTCCTGGCAGCAGGAGCCTCCAGCCCCGGCAGCAGCTCCGCTGGAGTGGCAGTGCTCAGCCAGTGTGCAGGAGGTGGGCAAAGCCCTGGAATAACTGGGTGCCCGGGCAGGGGGTGGCAGCAGCAGGAGAGGTCCTGTTGCTGCAGAATCCCAGGGGAAAACTGCAGGAATGGAGGGGCGGAGGAGACAGAGGGCTCGGCACGGGAGGGACAGCGGCCGGTGCTTACCCTCTGCATCCAGCTCGGCTGGGGGCACAGCGTCTGCCTCGCCTTGGGGGCACAAACAGAGCGACAAGGGGTGAAGCTGCAGCCCACGCACCCACCAACACCAGCCTGGCACGTCCTGCCGCTCCTTCCCCAGGTTTCCTTTTATTTTCGCAATTTTTTTAGGCTTCTCCATCACTGCGTTCATACCCAGGCACTGCCCAAACCTCCCCCAGCTGAGAGCCCTGATCCCCACCCTGCACGGCTTTGCTCAAGGATGTCCCTGCAATCCCATCCATCCTGATTTGGACAGGCTGGGAGAAAGCCTCCACAGGCAAGGAAGGCAGTGGCATCAGTTTCGTTTAGCACACAAGCAGCAGCCACACAACTGCTCTGGATGCTTTTTCCTGCAGTTTGCCCTTGCCAGTGATGAAGAGGAGACCCAACACCTCGTTGGCAGCAGCCCTGGCAATGCTGGGGAATTCAGCACCCACTGTCACCTACCTCGAGGGGATGCACGGGAGGAAAGTTTGGGGTCTGGGGCAGGAGGCTCCGACGGGATGGGCTCACTCGGGGCTTGGGGTCCCTTGTTCTTGCTGACTGGCATCTGCTGGGGCAGCATTTGCTTGGGCAAACCCTTGAAGAACCAGGCACCAGAGCGTTTCCACACCTGGGGGAGCAGGTAGAGGGGTGACACCCGTGTCTTGGGGGGATGCTGGAGGCTGAATCCCCCTGTGTCACTGGCAGAGGATGTGCAATCCCACGACCCACCCTGCAGCCCATCCTGCTAATTCATTAATGCTTTGGCTCACACTGCAGGCAGCAGGGAGCCAAGCTCAGAGAATCAGAGTTTTAGGGGTTGGGATGGAGCTCAGAGACCACCCAGCCCCAGCCCCTGTCCTGGGCAGGGACACCTCCCACCAGAGCAGGTTGCTCAAGGCTTTATCCAACCTGTTCCATCTCTG
>NW_008676068.1:2986-4957 GCF_000695815.1 Acanthisitta chloris
GACATCAAGACTTTGCTTGCAAGACACAAATAAATGTCATTTCATACAGAAAACAAGACCAGCCTAGAAGGACCAGACTGAAGCAACTGGGCAAGACTTAGTGGTGCTGAGGACCAGGCTGGAAATCACTGGGAGCATCCCACCAGCTGGAGCTGCTTCTGTCCCAAAAGTCTGGGGTGGGGACAGTGCACAGGGTGACAGCAAGGGCAGGAACCACATCCCACAGAGCAGGGGGAGCCCCTGGGGATCCACACTCACCTCCCTCTGCTCACTGCAGATCTTGCAGAGCCAGATGGCATGGGGCCTGCTGTTGGTGGTCTCCACCCCGCACTTGGTGCAGACATTCTGCAGAAAAAACAAAATGCTGGGTGGCAGCAGGGCCACCACAAGGTCCCACTGCATCATCAGCACCAGTGGGGGGTTAATGAGAGCTGCTTAATGAGAGCTCTCCCAGCACAAACACCAGCGAGCGCAGAAAACCTTCCCCACGCACAGAGGGACGGAAGCATCACCCGAACGTCGAGGTGTCCCGAGGTGGGGAGAGTCTGGGGGGGCTGTGCAGGTCTGGGGGGCACAGGGAGGTGCCTTACCTTCTTGCAGTCCTCACAGACGACACAGGCAGATCCCCTGGGCCCCAGCTGCTCCCCGCAGAGGATGCAGCGGTTGACGCCGTCGCCCAACACGCTCCGGCGCATGTCCTCCAGCCGAGTCATCAGCCTCCTGGCACAGAGGGGACAGGGCATGTCAGGAAAGGCTCTGCACAGATGGGAGCTGGGGGTCCTCTGGGATCCTTCTGCATCCTTTGGTCCATCTGCTCCTTTTCACAGAATCATCAAGGTTGGAGGAGACCTCTAAGAGCAAGTCCAACCCTTAACATGTCACTGCTGTAAGCCCTGAACTGTCTCCTCCAGCACGGAGCCTCTCCTCTCCCAACTACAGGAATGCAATCAGGGGGAAAAGACAGATCCCAGCAGGATGTAACACTCCAACATGTCCTTTCTACTTCATCTTGGGCAGCATTAACTTGTGCTGACACTGCCAGAGAGTGGAACTGGCCCCAGCTCCCACAGAATCCATCCAAGGCAGCACCTTTGCATGGAGCAGTTTGGCATCAGTGAAGCATCTTTGTCCCCACATGGAAGTCTTTCCACCCAGACCCAATAACAGCCCATGAGAAGACCTCATGGAGATCTGCATTCCCTTGGAGAGCTGCAAGAGAAGACCTTGGAAAGGCTCTGGGGAATGAATGAATTAGTTTTCTTATTTAAGGATAGATATTGAATGTGGTTCATGGGAATTCTTTGAGTGCAACATAAAAAGGCCACTGGAGAGCAGGCTGTAAAAACACACCTGGTTGCTGCAAAGGTAAAAAAACCTCAAGAGTTAAGGAAGTTTTGGAAAAGCAGGATTGGCAAGAGGAATGTGGAGAGCAGGAGGGAGCTGCCCGCCGAGCAGCGAGAGCTGGCGGCGAGTCGTGCGCTCACTTAACCCAGAATCCTAGCCCCAAAAATAGCACAACAAGGGAAAAAGGCTGCATTATTTATGCCATTCAATGGGGAAGGAGAAAAGGAATGAAGAAAGGGAGGAGGAGACCCAAGCCCACCGGGCTGCCATCCCCCCATGGCAGCCTGACCCAAATCTGACAGAGCTGCTAACACGGCGCAGTGTAAAACACTCGTGTTTCAGAGCTGTTTCCCCACATGGTGACAGGCTCAGATTTATGGTGACTGTGCTGCCAGCACCTCTGAAATGCTCATAAACAACCTGGGATTCCCTGTACACCAGGTGCTGCTGGAGTTGGTGTCCAGCCACTTGCAGGATGGCCACAATTCTATGGGCTATGGGAGGAAAAGTTTGATGAAGGAATAGCAGCAAGAGGGGGGAGAATCATACAGACCCAGACTGGGTTGGGTTGGAAGGATCTTAAAGATCACCTAGTCCCAATCCCTGCCCTGGGCAGGGACACCTCCC
>NW_008676068.1:5038-22482 GCF_000695815.1 Acanthisitta chloris
TGCAAAGACACAAATAAATGTCATTTCATACAGAAAACAAGACCAGCCTAGAAGGACCAGACTGAAGCAACTGGGCAAGACTTAGTGGTGCTGAGGACCAGGCTGGAAATCACTGGGAGCATCCCACCAGCTGGAGCTGCTTCTGTCCCAAAAGTCTGGGGTGGGGACAGTGCACAGGGTGACAGCAAGGGCAGGGAGCACATCCCACAGAGCAGGGGGAGCCCCTGGGGATCCACACTCACCTCCCTCTGCTCACTGCTCCAGGCCCCATCCAACTGGCCTGGAACACTCCCAGGGCTGGAGCAGCCACAGCTGCTCTGGGCAACCTGTGCCAGTGTCTCAGCACCTCCCAGGGAGGAATTCCTTCCTAAAGCAAAGCACTGTGGAACATGCAGCCTCTGACTGTTCCTAAATGCCCTACTGCAGTTAAGAGAACCATCTTGCAGCACTTCTCCAACCACCAGTGAAGCCCAGCACAGAGCTGCAGCTCCAGGACTCTGCATACATTATCCAACCAGAGCTGTGTTATCACAACATCTCTTCTAGGTGGAAGACATCAGCTCTGCTAAAACCCACCAGGGAATCTCCCACTCCTCCCCACGCAGGGGCTGATCCCCTGGGCTCCATCCAGGCTGCCAGTGAGGAGGTGCCTCCTGGCAGTTCTTAATGAACCTGCAGCCTGTTCCCAGCAGGGAGATGGGATTGCTGGGCTGGGTGGGCAGCAGTGGAGCCAGACAGAGCCAGCAGTGGGAGAAATCACTGTTCTCACAGCTACAGTGTCACCAGACAGCAGATGGGTGAGCTCACAAGTTCCTCCACTCTCCTTCTCCTGAAGCTTCAGCTGCACCATGACCACAGGGGCTCTAAATACAGCAACTCCTGCTTGCATCCTTTGCTTGGAAAATAACATCCTCACACCATGGAGAGGTGAGTTTGTGCCTTCCCACTTTGCTCTTCATGGAGAAGTTATCTGCTAGCCTAACTCCTTGCTCCAGCATTGGATGAGGCTTGGAGCAACCTGGGCTCTACTGGGAGGTGTCCCTGTCCATGGCAGGGGGTGGAACTGGATGAGTTTGAAGGTTCTTCCAACCCAAACCAGTCTGGGATGTACCCAAGAGAATCAGCTGACTATCCCTGCCCTTCAGATCCATAGGGGATGTCTTCCTGCAGGATAATCCAGCTGCTGGAGCCACCATCCACCTCCAGTGCCTTCCCAAGCTCCATGGCCAACACACCCTGCTGCAAGCACAGAGATCCCAGCAGCTCCAGGAGAGCTGCATCATCCCATGAACACCCAGCCAGCAGCATTCCAACTAAAACCTGGAAACTGGCTGTTCCCCAAGCATTTCTGGCTCAACCAGAATGAATCCCAGCCCACACCCACCCCATGCAGGGCAGGGTCCCCACCACGAGCCCCCAGTGACCAGCACCAGCAGCCTCTGTCACAGCACATCACTCCCACCTCCCCAGGGGAAACATTCCAGGAGGAAAAGCCCTTTAATTTCCCAGCAGTGAAGCACATGTGCAAGTCCTGTAGCTCCTGCAATCCCCCTCACTGCACTGCAAGAGCTCCAAGCAAAGCAGCTTCCCTTTGGAAATCTGCAAGCCCAAACAAACTTATTATAGAAACTAGAACAAATGGCACAATCAAAGAGGGAAAAAAAAAAAAAAGCCTTTGCATTTCAAGAGATTCATTATTTAGCTGCAAAAAATCTCTCCCAGTCTCTCATTTACCAGCAACAGCTCCTTAAGTGGTTTCTGGAAGCAGCTCTGGCAGCCAGTACACACACCTGTGGCACCAGTTGCAAGCAAAGCACATTTCCCTAATTAAAACATCTATTCAAGGAGGAGAAATTAGGGTTTTTTTTTCCCCCCTCCCCGATTCAAACACTGCTGTGAGAGCACTGCATAAAAAAGCTACCGTTTAAGTCCTGGGGTGAACCTGGAAGGGAAAGCAAAGGAGTGTTGTGCTGAGCTTTCTGGGCTGGGAAGCTCCTCCAGCACCTCTAGAGCTCCACACTGTTATCCCACTGACAGCAAGGGAAGCTCTTCTCTTGCCAGGGACAAGCTCTCTGCCTTCCCACGAGCTTTCCCCTCCCCTAGATATCATTTCTTTATCACTTTTATTGCACGTAAACCAGCCCTCCAGTTCCTCCCTCTCCTTTACATGTCTCCTTGCACGTAAACCCTTCAGTTCCTCCCTCTCCTTTACATGTCTCCAGGGCTACAGCAGCATCTTCCTCACCCTTATCCACACTTCAAAGTGCCCATCCCTCTGGCCTCTCCAAGACTAACTTCAAAGGGCAGGAAATCTCCTTCAAATTATTAAAACAGGGGAGAAGAAAGCCAAGAGAGGAGGAATTGAAGGCAGTGGCAGGGAGCTGGCTCAGCCCAGCACTGGGAACATTGCTGATCCCCTGTGGAGGGGGAGAACATCCATCATCTGCCAAGGAAGTAGGGATTAGTCACTGATGGGAGATTTAAGGAGCTGTATCTGAAATGCTCGGCGTGTACCTGAGATAACAGCAATAAAACAGTCTCCTGGTAATATAATATTGGCCCAGCAACATAAATATGGCTTGGAAGGGGAAGGGGAGTAGGCTCAGGGTGGTGAGGACTTTCTCAGGTGCTCCTGTCCATACCCCAGAGCCCTGGAGAGTGCAGGGAAGGGCTCATGGTCATGGGAGACCTGAAAACATCTCCTGTGGTCTGTGGCAGGAAAAGGAACCCACAGACATGAGGAATCAACCACCTCAGGCTGGGCCCAACCCTAGATGGGATGGAAACAGTGGTGGGTTTGGCAGTGTTGGGGTCATGGTTGACCTTAGAGGCCCTTTCCAACCTAAACAGCTCCATGAAACTCACAGGGCTGCAGCATCAGCATTTCCTCTTCCACCAGGACCAGAGGGATGCAGAGAAGGACAGAAAGTCACTGGCATTAAGTGCTGATGATTCCAGGGAACAAGACTTAACAGTGGAACAGGCACATGAGGGTTTGTTGTGCTGAAATATTCATCGCCACTGCAGAAAGGAAAGGTAAAGCTGTGCCTAATGGGTTGGAAGTTGTGTCAGGGAGGATATTTAATGCAGCAAAAGTGGTGAGAGTAGGAGCTGATCCATGAGGAACCACTTGATCCAGGACACCATGAGCCAGGAGCACACTGGAACCAGCAGGGACAAACCCAACCACCACATCCATGGCAAAGAAACTCCAGTAAAACACAAAGGAGGTCACAAAGTGCCTCCAGAATTAAGCACTGCTTTGCCTCCTTGGGGAAATCATGTGCCTTAAAGGGCTGAATATTAAATTAAGGCTAATTTTCCTGGTATGGAAGAGGCAGGCAAAGCAGCCAAGCTGCAGATTAAAGAAAACATAATTAAAATTGGGATGAGAAATGAGAAGTAATTTGCTTGCCCTACAAGTGTGCAGGTAACTAAAGGCACAGCATCATTTGGGCTCTTACAGGCTGAGAGGCCTCACCATGCAGGGAAGATGCCCAAGGAGGCCTGGGGGGGACTCAGGTTTTCCCCAGGATCCCATTCCATGCTCATGCATCACTCCAGGTGCTTGCTGTCTCCTGGGGTGTGATACAGGAGGGTTGTTATTTTGCAGGCTCAGAAATGAGAGGAAGGTTTGAGGAGTGGTAAAAAACCCACTCCAAACCTCACGAAGTCTCGAGCAGCACATCAGGTGTTTCCTGGCTATGACTTAACCTCATCTCCTCTACAAGTTGGCATCTCAGGAGACATTTCTGTCTCCAGCAACCTCCCTGCCCTTCCTTGGCCTGTTTTTAGTTTGATGCTGTCTGCACACAAGGAAGAAGATCCCAGGCTGTGGTCCCCAGAGAGCATCCCTGCTGTTGGCTACTAAGGTTAAGGACTTAATCCCCTGTGAATTCAGCCATCTGCTCCAGCACTGCCCATGTGTCAGCCCAGCAACAAGCAGCCAAACTCCAATGCAATCCTGCTCAACAGCTGGTCCTCTTGGAGGAAAGGCTGTGACCCATGGGGAGCCAGGCAGGACACCACACTGAGAGGGGCAGGGCTGAATCCATGTGTCACCTCAGCCCCTGGAGAGGCAGCTCCATGCCACAGGGTGCTCTCCAGAAATATCACATTTCCTAACTTTGGGTGGTTTTGGATGTTTTCTTCAATGCCAAGAGCATGCTGGAACTCATTAGGCAGCAGAGCAGACTCAGTGGGTTATTGATGACACCCAATTATAGATGCAGAATGGAGTCAATTAGTGCCTGCAGGTGCTCCTGTGTCAGCTGGGAGGAACAGGCTCTTTGGGGACTGCAGCTGGAGCATCACCACCACTGGAGAGAGCACAGCCACCCCCTGAGCAGGAGCCCAAGCCAAGACAGGCCAAGAGCAGATTCAGCCCTGCCAACATGGACCTCCAATCCTCTGCTCAACCTCCAGCCTCCCAGCAGCTCTAGAGTCCCTCAACTCCAGCTGGACACATTGCTGGGTCATGTTTAAGGTGATTTCAGCTCCTCTTATCCTTCTCTGTGCCAGGAGACAATGACCCAGCCAAAAAAAAACCCCACAAAGTGTCCCTGTCCTCCAGGGCTCATCGGCATCCAGCTCACGTCTCCCACGGGCTCCATCCTCCCTCAGTGCTAAAAATACCCTTTCACTGGATTAATTTGAGCTGTATTTGACATGAAGTCCAATTCCACAAACAGCAGCTCAACAAGCAGCATTGATTTGTTCCCACCCTGGCTGAGGCAAGGAGCTGGTGGGATGGTGGATACAGAAAGGACAGGAGAGGGCAGGAGATGGAGGGCACTGAATCAGGAGGATCGGAGGCCCAAGGAGGTTCATCTGCAGCCAGAACACAGCTGGAGGCTTCAGGAATGCTCAAATGAATCCCTCAAACACATCCACTTAGTGTGACAAGTCTAAGTATTTGCCACAGATTCCTCCTTTGGAAGGGGCACTCACTCCACATATGAGATATTCCTCATATTAACCAAAACAGGGATTTCAGGGAATCCCACAATGATTTGGGTTGGAAGGACCTTAAAGCTCATCTCATTCCACCCCCTGCCCTGGGCAGGGACACCTTCCCCTAGCCCAGGTTGCTCCAAGCCTCATCTAACCTGGCCTGGAACACTCCCAGGGATGGAGCAGCCACAGCTGCTCTGGGCTTTAATGCATCTTAAATTTTAGCCCTTACAGGAACAGAAAATCCAGTAAAATCCCAGAAAAATCAGGCTTTCCAGGAGCAGCTCCCCATATTTCTGTGTTGAACATCCTACAGCTCTTAGGGTGGAAGGAATCTGAAAGCCCATCCAGTCTCACCCCCTGCCCTGGGCAGGGACACCTTCCATCAGACCAGGCTGCTCCAAACCCTGTCCAGCCTGGCCTGGAACACTCCCAGGGATGGAGCAGCCACAGCTGCTCTGGGTTTAATGCATCTTAAATTTTTGTCCTTACAGGAGTAGAAAATCCCAGAAAATCCCCCCCAAAAAAAATCAGGCTTTCCAGGAGCAGCCTGTCCAAGGAAGGGACAGCCACAGCCTCCCTGCCAGAGGCCACTGGCAAACCTGGATTAGTCTGTAATATAAGGAGCTATCCTGGATAACATCCGAGCAGCTCCTGACTGGCTGATTCTGTACGAGGCTGATACAGACTCTGTCCCATATTTCTGGAGCTGAACATCCTACAGCTCTTGTTGTGCAAGCCAACAAACACAAAGGGGCTGGCACAGCTCCCGCTTCGCCTCCACGAGGGAGGGACTCGCATCCGCCAGCATTCCCTGCTCCCAGCCCGCAGCTTTTCATGAATGAGGATGAGCAAACCTCCTCCTGGCCTAACCAAGGCACAAGGCAGAGTTTCTGCAGGTTGGCAAACAGCTGCACGCTGCAAAATAAATCTCTCTGCCCCCTTCCCCTCCCTGCTGAAGTTGATTTATGCCTGAGCCGAAGAGCATCGTGTTGGAGAGTAATTCTTACAGGGCTGCAAATGGGCAAAGCCAAGGAAAGGCTGTTTGTAAGCACTTTTGGGGAATGAATCACCACCATTCAGAACTTTTTCACCGGGTTTCTGCCAAAAAAGGAGAGGAGGGGAAAGTGCTGCGTGGTGTAACACGAGGTGATGCCAAGCAGGGGAGGTACCCCCAGCCTGGGGGAGCAGCACACCCGTGGGCTATGTGATGAGCTCATGCAGTGAGAACAACCTCTGCCAGGGCAAAATCTGCCCAGGCAGCTCACACACCTCCTTCCTAACCCAGGGTTCCTACAGGAGAATAAAGAAATCCACCACTTTGGCTGCAGCCACAGCACCCCATCATGCACAAACACACACTGAGCATTTCAGGGACAGCAAACTCTGTCTCTGAGCTATGGGAGAGGCTTTGGCACTCCCTGAAGCAGTGGAGACTGTGGCTCCTGCCTGGGCTTGAGTGTTTTCCCTGCAAGGAAAAAGAGCTGTTGATGCTTAAGCTCAGCAAGAAGAAGCTGCCCCTCTGTAAGGAGAGCAGGTGTGATGCCTGGCAAACAGGATTACAGAGATGCCCTCTGGAAAACCAACCCCAGCAGAGCAAGCTGATAGCTCATCATTAGCATATTTCACCTGGCACCTTTGCCCAGGCAGAGCAGAGAGGCAAGAAAGCAAACAGGGGCAGTTCTCACCCTCTGTGTGGGCACCCCCAGGAGCTGGTCCAGCACATGCCCAGCCCTCAGCACCACTCAGCCCTACTCAGCATCACTCAGACAGCTCATTTCAGGATGGCAGGAGGGTTTAACCCCTGGGATAGACCCACCACCCCTCCAGCCACGTGCGTAAGCTCCCAAACCAAGCCAAAACCTCTCCCGGTGAGCTGAGTCTTTCAGGCTCAGCACTGCACAAGCAGCTTCACTGAATGAAAGGTTATTAATGATCCCTTTTAGAGCAGCAAAACGAGTGTGAGTACAAATCCTTTGTCCACGGCACAGGGAGCAGCAGCAGCAGCACACGGAGCAGTTCCCTCCCCTGCGCACAGGTTCCTCCTGGCCAAGGACCAAAGATCCCCCGCAGGCTCCTTTCAGGAGAAACACTGCACTGCAGTAGCTGCTGCCCAGGAAAGCAGCCAAGCAAGAGTTTCCTGCCTCTGTACCAGCACAGCTTGGGGTCCCTCCATCCCCAGCAGCACCAGGGGGATGTAGGAGGTGGGACCTTTCTTACCCGATGCGCTCCTGCTCCATCTCCTCCATCTTCTCGGCGCGGGCGATGACTCGGTTGATGATCTCCTTCTCCTCATCCGTCAGCTCCTCACCCTTGCGCTGCCGCTCGGGCTGAGCACCCCGTGCTGTCCAGCCAGAGGGGGGGAGCCTGTGGGGACAGCAGGAACAGGATTGATCCATGGATCATGGGTGTGCATGGGCAACAGCCAAGTGTCAACTCCCAAGCTCATGAGTAGAGGTGCAACACCTTCTCATCCTCCAAATCCCTTCTAGCCTGCAATTGTCTCTACTCGTGGCTGGAAGTTCTTTATTTTGGGGGGGTTTCATATGGAAATATTTGTCTTTTATGCCTCAAGCAACATTCTAGTGTCTGACTCTGTCAGGGTGGGATATTGCCCAGGGAGATGGTGGTGGAGTCACCATCCCTAGAGAGGTTGAAGAGGTGTCTGATCTGGCACTGGAGGTTATGGTTTAGGGTTCAGAGGTTACAGCAGTGATAGGTTAAGGTAAGGGTTGGATCTTAGAGGTCTCCCCCAACCTTGATGATCTATGATTCTATGGAAGCTGCAGAGGGATCTGTGTTAGGAGCTGCAAGGACAGGACAAGGGGTAACGGGTTCAAATTGAAGGAGGGGAAGTTTAGGTTAGATCTTAGGCAGAAGTTTTCCCTGTGAGGGTGGTGAGACACTGGCACAGGGGGCCCAGGGAGGCTGTGGCTGCCCCAGCCCTGGCAGTGTTCACAGCCAGGTTGGATGAGCCTTGAGCAACCTGCTCTGGTAGGAGGTGTCCCTGCCCAGGGCAGGAGTTGGGGCTGGATGATCTCTAAGCTCCATTCCAACCCCTTAACACACTGATTTACTGATCTATCGACCACTGACATGGAGGAAAAAAAAAATCCTTTTCAAAAATATTCTCATTATTTCCACATTCAGCACCAACCAACACAGCTCATTTTGTACTCTGCTCTGTGCTGTGGAGCACCAGGTTTACCAGGGTGATGGTGCAGGAGTGGGTGGGTTTTTTTGGGAACATTTCAGCAAGCATGGGAGTGTTTCCTCCCCTAACATCATTTCCAAGGATCCTTTCACCCAGCCTGGGCGTCAGGCAGCGCTAACCTGGTGACAGGGTAACGTCTGCCACTCAGAATGCAGCAAGGAAGGATGCAAGAGGCAAATGTCCCTCATACCCTCAACCTTCTGCTCATCTGAAAACCTTTCCTTACTCTTTTCCCCCTGGATTGAACAGAAGCACATGGTCTTGAACCTTAAATTCATTAAAACCCTGTGCAATGCTGCCCAAACTCAATTTGTTATTATTTTTGGCATCCAAAACAAGGTTTTCCTTGTTCTCTCAAGACCATCAGAGTCGCAGGTAAAGAGCAATATGTCCAAAAAAAAAAAAAAAAAAAAAAGACCAGCCCCATATTTCATTCACAGGTTTTTGATATGAGAACTTCATATGAGTATTTCAACAAGGGCAAAAAGGATGAGAGGAGGGATGAAGAGGCACAGACAGCAACGACCCAACATCAGGGTGATGGTCCCCAACAGCATGTCCCTCCCCATGGGCCACCAATACTCTCCCAAAGCAGCTCCAAACATGAGCTTTGCTCAGCCCTGGCATTATCCAGGCACCCAAACCCACACCCATGCAGCACCCAGCACCCAGCTGGGACAGATGTGCTGGGATGCAGCATCACCCTGTGTGGTGGCCACACTGGAAGGAGTCAGGACAGCCAGAGCTCCTCAGCAGCACCACACAGCCACCCCATGGGCCTGTCCCACCACCTGGCTCAGGACATCTAGGAGAGAACATGGCAAAACGTGTCCATCCAACCCGCAGAAACCCAACTCCCGATGTCCCCAGAGGATGAGCTGAGGTGGCTGTACCTGTGTCACCTCCCAGCCTGGGGACACTCTCCTCCCTCCCTCCCTCAGCCTCCTCCTCTCACCTGGCTCGGAGAGACATGGTCCTGTCGCTGGGGCACATCCACCGGTCGGAGCTGCCTCCCACCACGGCGTCGGTCATCGCCGGCCGCCGCGGGCCCCGGCCGGGCAGGGTGGGCACAGTGGTGCCCCAACACCAACAGACACCTCAGCACCTCAGGAAACCACTGGGCTCTCAGCTAGCAGTGATGCCAATGAAGGAAAGCTGGAGCTTTCCACCAGGCTGTTGGGAAGAAACAACAAGAACCCTCAAATCACACCAGGAAGGGATTTAAGAGAATCTGCAGCAGGAAGAGGAGAAGGAATGTCCTTTTAGTGACTATCTTGATGCACAGGAGCCTACAACCACCCCCTCCCAGGAGGGCAGCACAGCCAAGCTCAGCACTGATGTAATTAATGAGACACCTGAGCTCACAGTAATTATGAGGCTTCAGAGCTGGGAGGGAAGAGGTTCCACTGCAGAGAAAGTTTTCTAGTTTGTGGATTTTTCTCCCCCCAAACCAAACACTCTCTGCAAGAAACTCCTCCTGAGTTTGAGCAAATGGACCTAGGAGAGGCACCGAAGGAGGATGTGGCAACAGGATCTGAACAAAACAGTCTGTCCACTCATCTCCTAAGGCTCATCAAGAAATGGTTCTGCAAACCCTTCTCCTTTCAGCAAAACTGACTTTAACTAAGTTTCTATTAAAATACAAGCTGATGTCAAATCCAGAGCTTGAATGTTGTTTTATTCCCATTTTCTGTGGGTGTTTTCCCACTGTCCCTGTTCACTGCATGGGGATGGGGATTGGATGGCAAAGCCCAGACTGATGCTGTCCAGCACTACCCACAGCTCAGGGATGGATCCATCCATCCCATCATCTCTTCTGAGGGAAAACCAGTGTTTTATTGGAGGCTGATCACCTTGGGCAGAGCAGTGTCCCCCAGCCCAGCCCAGGGCAGGATCCATCCCCTGCACAGCTGCTCATCCCTGCACAGTGCCAGGGATGCTGTGGTGGCACTGCCAGTCACTGTCCCTCCTGGGTCACTCTCAGCATGGCCCCAAGAGCAGAGGAAACAGCTCGTGGCTCCAGGGGTGGCATCACCCATAAGATATCACTTGCAAAGGTGCTCAGGTCAAACCTCCCTTTACAGCCCTTAAGGTGGGACTAAAAGAGAAGACAATCCCTCTGCAAAGAGCTTTGCTGCAGTGCTGACCAGAGCACAAGGAGGATACAGATTGCTCCTTCCTTAGGGCCTCCTGCTGATGGGGGAAAGTTTTGCAGCTCAGCTACTTCACACCCCCAGGTTTTCCCCCACCTACCCCTTCAAAGGATGGAGGTACCAGCTGGGACCCCCAGCTGCAGCCTCCCACCTGCATCACTCACAGCACCTGCATCTGAATTGCTTCCTCTGCCTGCAGCACAGCTGAAAACTACACAACCCCTCCAAATTCCTCTGCAGAGTCCAACCATGGGCCATTCATCCTCCCATCCTGCTGCCCTGGATTCCTCCCAGTCTGGAAAGGACTGCTCACATCCCATCAGGTCCCAGCACCAACACCAGCATCCCAGAGCTGCCAGTTCCTCCTACCAGGACCAGAGCTCAGCCCAAACCTTTGCAGGGCACAGAGCAACTCCAGCAGAACTCCAACAGAGGCACTGGGGAGGTTATCCCAAGGAAAAGATGGAATACAGGAGCTTACAAAACTGCCCCACTGAAATCACAAACTCCAAGCCATGACAAAAGATGCAGGGAGGAAAAGGATGGAATTCCCATCCTCCACCTCCTGCTCTGCAGTGTTGCAGGGGTTTCTCCATCACTCCCTGAGGAGTCAGGAGAGATTTGAGGCTCACCTTGGCTTCATGGAAAACTTGGATATGTAAAAATATTTGGGGCAAAAAAAAAAGGAGAAGTGAAGCACGTGGGTAATTAGTGCTCCACTGGCTTCACACAGAGCCTATTCCTGTGCCAAACCAGAAGGCTCTGATTAACAAGGTCACTTAAAGAAGCAAATTGTTCATTTAAGTCCCCATTGCCACCTCCACAATCCGCACTGCAGCACCAAACTCCTGCTGGGAATGAAGTGTCCCAGCAGAGCCAGGAGAGCTCCTGGGGTGGGCACAGGTTTGGGGGGCACAGGTTTAGCTGAGTGTCTGGGGAAGAGCAGCAGTGCTGGGATATCAGACCCATTTGTGGGGGGGACATGGGTGAGCAAGGGACTCACCCAAGGTCACATGGAGCAGGAGCATCCACACTGCAATGGGGGGAAAACAGGGGCAAATCCCTGGTTTTCCCTATCAAAGAGGATAGAGTGATCACTTCCAGCCTCAGGGAGGAAAACTCCTTCCCCCAACTAGAACTTTCTGCTAATAATAGAGAGGCTGGGAGTGTTTGGCTTTGTTGCGGATGGAGCGGAGCCCAGGGACAGCTCCTGCAGGAATACACAATCCTTTCCTCCTCCTATAAATAATAGATTTGGAAGATCTACTTTGCATTACTTCCAGCAACTACCCTCGCTTGCCCTAATGCTTGCTTCTGCATTTTTTAGTGCATGGCAAAGAACAGAATAACAGCTTACAGTGGCTTTTTCCACCCCCCCACACCAAATCCTTGCTCACCAGCGAAAGGATGTGACCATCCAAGTGGTGATCGATGGGATGCAGCAGCAGTGAGTTAATGAAATGGAAATATCCCAACTTAGGAGGTTTGCCAAGACCTTTCAGGGTTTGGCTGACCCCAGAGGGGCCGTGGGCTTGCCCTGTCCCCCAGGTGGGATGAGCAGGATGTGTGGAGGCTCCGAGGTGGATGTGGAGAGAGGCAGGCCGGCGCCGACACGGCGTGTCCCGGGCAGAGCCAGGAATAGCAGTGAGGTCTTAATTTCTGGCCTTAAGGAAGAGCCACATGACTCTAATCACGCTGCTCCATTCCTTCTGTGTGACAGAGCCCCTGCACTCTATCAGGCCTGGAGAAACGGGGACCAAACGCTGTCCATGAATCCCTTTGCCTCTCCCGCCGGCGCCCGCTCCGAGCACAGAGGTGCCAACCCACAGACACCTGAAATCTGGCAGGTGCAGCATCCTCCTCACCCTCCAGCACCCCTGGGCAGGCAGGGACAGGCAGCAGAAGCCCCAGAGCATGAGCCCATCCCACCCCACAGCTCCAGGATGGACACAAGGCTCTTGGCACCCTGAGCAGGACCCAAAGCCACCCACAAACAGCACCTGCACAGAGAGCCCATCCATGCCAGGGCTGCCCAAATGATTAGCCACCTGGGAAAAAGAGCATCCGGGGAGAAACCAGGGATTTCAGGATTTTACAGACTCCCAGGGCAACAGTCAGGGTTTTACAGTGAGCTCAACACTTCACACTCGATGCCTGCAGAGATTGTCTCCACCAGCAAAGACACTGACACAGGCAACCTATTTCTCCAGCCTTCTCAGCTCTGCAATGCAGCTTTCTTAAATATTGAATAAGTCTGCTGCTCTCCACCACCTGCCAGTGCCAATGATGAGGTAATTTTTGCATTGACAAAGCCTAATGTGATTAATCTGGTTTGAAAGCAGCAGGTTTTAGGGCTTCTCCATTCACTCAACACAGCACATTCACAGACAGAGCGCTGGCAGCAGCCAGACCCCAACCAACCTACCCAAACTGCTGCTCTGATGCCAAGCAGGAGATCATTTCTGTGTGTCATCACCACACAGGAGGCTTTGAACTTGAATGGATCCAAACTGGTCCTCTGTGAGGCTGGTGGGGCTTGGGTCTGGCATGGGAGTGGAGTTATGCTCCACAGATGGAGTGGGGATGGAAAAGTAGGGTACTGGGATGGGATTGCTTGATGGGACTCCTCAGCCTCTTTCCCAGACAGAGGCATGTTTTGGGGAGATAAGGACCCACTGGGACCCTCCAGCTGAGCAGTGAGAGGAGCAGGTGGAGAAGTTGTGATGCACCAGGACAGAACTGTCTCCTCAGCACTCACACACCTCCCCAGACACTGTTTGGCTGCAGCTGTCTCCTAGCTCCCAGGGCTGTTTGCCACCATCTCACTAGTCTGGCAGGGCCAGATCCTGCCCTCCTCCAGCACCATATTCCATGCCTGGCACCCAGGAAACTCTTCAAACCACAGGGAACACCAAGTCCTGAGCAGACACCTGGTACAGACACCACCCCCCACATCCAGCTCTGCCCTGAGCATCTCAACATCCAGGCTCTGCCTTTCCCAGGGAAAAACTCCTTTTGTGTGTGGCACAGGAGCCACACACCCCCCACACCATTCCCTGTGGCACATGTTCATGGCTCTAGGGGCCAAGGATGTACCCAAGCAGGCAGTGGGTGCTCACCATCCTCCAGCATCAGGATTTCCTACCCCTGAATTTACCTGCAGAGAGGGGGTTAAAAAAGCCTAAATAGCCCCAAAAATCTCTGCTGAAGCAGCTGTGTGATGCTGCAAAGGAATCAGCACATCACATGGAGGGCCAGGAGAGCAGCACAGACCCATAAGGTCCCACATATCAAAGCTCCCTCAAATCCCAACATTTGTCTCATCTCACACGCAAATTGTTTTAGAAAGTTTGGGTAAAAGTGGCAAGTTGCTTTCTGGGTTTCGCTCAGGGAACAGCCCATGTTTGAGGCTTTCCTGGAGCAGCAGAAAGGAGGAGGCAGAGCTCAGCTGGCAGAACACAGCGTGGCCTGGAGCCTCCCAGGCAGGGCTGACCTCAGGGCATGGCACAGCAGGACAGTCCCTGGCACTGCAGGACAAACTCTGGGTGAGCCACAGCTGTGGCAGCACAACTGCCTATGCTCCCACAAGGATCTGCATCTCCCACAGAACCCTGTGATAGCACCATGGCAAAGCAAGGACCAGGGATCCTGGGAATGCAGCTCTTGGGAAAGACCCAGACCCAGCAAGCCATAGACCTGTGCTCATCCCATCCTTCAGCCCCACAGCAAACCCTTGCAGGGAACAGCATCCCTGGAACTTCCAGCTTGGCACCAGCTGGTTAATTAAAGCTAAGTGTGTCAGCCACAGGTGACTGAGATCCACAGCCCAGAGGCAAAGAGGAAATGCAAAGCAAGGAGAGTTCTGCCTATCCCCCTGTGCCCTGATCCCACAGCTGCCCCTGTGAGCCCACCCAGCAGCACCCACGGTGTGCCAGGATGGTACCACCACAGCCTGGGACACAGAATTCCCCCATGGAGCAAGGAGGAGCTCACAGGGCTGCTCCTGCCCCCGCTGCCCTCCAGCCACATCCCCACGGCAGCAGCCTGGAGCTCTCCCTAACCTCGATGCCTTTGGCCTGGCTGCTGCCTGTACTGCCTTTAAATTCCCACAAGGTGCTGAGAAATGCCTTTTTTTCCCCTCCCCCTTAATTCCCAGCTCCCTGTCATCCTCCAGACAAAGCTCCATCCCAAGGCAGCTGAGCAGCAGCACAGTCAATTTTATTTAAGCAGCACGTTGACATTTCCTCCAGCAGCTCCTTCACAAACCAAACACTGTTATGATGCTGTCACAAGGATTTACTCCCCTTGATTAATTACAGGAAAGACAATAGGGAAAAAAAACCCCAAACCATCACTCCTGGGTTTATCTACCTTACCTATGGCTGCCAGAGCTGGGGTTCCAGGAGATGCCCAAGCACACCCTGAGCCCACCTAGTGCTATTAGACACAGCAGTGGTGCTGCCATCACTCCTCACACCACTCAGAGCTGCTCCAAAGCTGCTTAGCAACAGATACATCCCTGCATGGCTCTGGCACACTGATCCAGCATCACACCCTCGATGCCAGGGCTGGGGAGCACGGCCAGAGCCAGCAGGATGCACCAGCCCCATCAGGGATAGCAGCACAGACATTCCCATGCAGTGAGAGCAGCTGAAGGAAGTTTAGCAATGGGAAAAGGGTGGGAAGCACCAGTCAGGAGTGCTCAGGGGCAGCAGGTCCTTCTCACTGCCAGGGGAGGGTCCCAGAGGTGGTGATGGTTCCCAAAAGATGCCCCAGTGGTGGTTGAGGACCACAGGAGCACTAGTGGGGGTGGCACCCCCAGGGTATGACCCTGAGTGGAGGATGCTCAGGGCTGCAGATCTGTCCTCCCTGGGAGCAGGAGGGACCCCAGGCTGGGGCAGAGGAGCCACTCAGAGCCAGACAACCCCCAACAGGCCTGGGCAGAGGGGTCCCACTGGTGAGGGGATCCTCCTGTACTGCAGTCTGACCCTTGCCAAGGACCACAGGCAGAGAGGAGCACACCCAGCTCAGGGCCTGCACCACCCTGGGCTCCCAGTTTCCCCAGTCCCCAACTGCAGCTCCCCTCCCTCCCCAAAAACCCTCATTATCTGGTTTCACAGAGCCAGACCTGTCCCCAACACACCAGTTCCAAACTGGAAAGCTCATACTCACCTCCAGGGGCTTGCAGAAGAGAAATGCTGCCCAGACCCAGGAACCAGTATGTCCTCCAGCACATGATTATAACCCATCACATCCTCACCCCCAGCTACTCCCCAGCTTAATGAGGACGAGAGGATTAATCAGCCTGGCCTTGGGCAGCAGAGCCCTCCTCCCTTCCCAGCCCTTGAGCGGGACCACCTGGAGCAATTCATTACCTATTCTCACTAATTGGCAGTGACTGCAGTGACATGTCATGGGGCTGCAGGCAGAGAGCACCGAGCTGGGGCCACTGTGAGCAGGCACAGGGACACTGCCCCCAGCACCTGCAGGGAACGTCTCATTTCCAGCTCCCACACAAAGTCCCAAAAAACTCAAGCATGGAAAAAGAGTCACAAGCTGAGTCTCCTCTCCCTTCCTCAGCAGTTTTCCTCCCCTTGCCCTTTGCAAAGCAAGGGAAGGTTCGACAGCATCACACACGATCCACGCGGCCACCGAGGTGCAGCAGAGTCCCGCAATGAGCTCCTCCCTGCAAAGGGTGATCCACACACCAAAAAAATGTGCTTTTCCCACCTTCTGCATACTCTGGGGCTCTCCTGGGCAGCCTGGGAAGGAGCAGGCAGCAGAGCAGCAGGCTGGAGCCAGCACTGAGAAGGGGACGGTGCTTGCACCCAGCTGGGATGCTCTGACCAGGGCTGGGGGGCTGGGGCAGGGAGAGCTTTGCTGGAAGCTCATCCTGCAGGTGATGGAAACAGCTCCCACCGCACGGGCACAGCGCTCGGCCGGCTGCGGGGCTGCTGCCCTCCGGGGGATGCTCCGGCAATTCCCAGCTCAGTCCCACAGCCGCAAATCCCCCGGGCTGATCCCTGTGGAATCCTGAGTCAGCCCTCCAGCAGCAGCTCGCAGCTCGCTCAATCCCTCCCCGCTGAATGATGCATCATCGCATAAAGCTCAGTGTCACAACATTACCAATATTTATTTTCGGGCTAAGCTGCAGCTTGGGCTTTTGATACCAGTAATTAAAGCAAATGGTTCATCTGTTATCATCTCTGCAGCCCTGGAGCCAACTGGCCGTGCTTCGAAGCCCTGTAGGAGCATTTTGTCTTGCAGCCTCCTGGGAAGGAGGGGGATCAGGCTGAGCCACACACACTTCCAGGAGCCCAGGAGTGCTGGGGCACGGCCCAAGCCCAGAGCAGAGCCAGGGCCAGGGCAGCAACCTTGCTCAAAGCTTTTTCAGCAGTGCAATGAAGAAAGGTTAATTGCACAAAGACAAATTGCTTCTCCGATTTCTACCTGAAACCAGAAATAATAGAAAGACACCAACAAGATATATCAGGTTCCGTTTCTGAAGGAACTCATCCCTGGGAGCAGCAGCATCCAACAGCCCCAGCCTGATTTCCGAGGTGGCTGCTTTTGCCTCCTGGATGTTCCAGGCTACTCCAGAAAGGTTTTTAATGCCATTTGCACCACTTTAGTCCATCTGGGGAAAGGAACAGCAAAGGCACCTGCCAAAGCTCTTGGACCAGCCCTGAGCTGGTCTGGATGCCCTTCCAGAGCCCAAATGGGCAGCAGAGCATCCCAAGTGCCCACACAGCAGGGTCAGGTCACTCCCTGCATCCCACCACTGCCAGGTGCCTGGGAAGGGGCTCAGCCCTGCTGCCACCACAGGTCTTGCTGTGCACACTCTGGGGACAGGGACAGGAGCTAATTTCTGGGGGGCTTCGACCCCCCAAATGCCCAACACATTTCAAAGTTGCCCATACAGGGTGGAGACAAACAGCAGCACTTAGAGCCCCCTGTGCCCATACCTATGGGCAATGCCAGCCCCACACACTGCTAAAGACCTCTGAATCCACACCCATGGGTGATACCAGACCCACACACTGTCAGAGACCTCTGAATCCACACCCACGGGCAATGCCAGCCCCACACACTGCTAGAGACCTCTGAATCCACACCCATGGGTG
>NW_008676069.1:0-3663 GCF_000695815.1 Acanthisitta chloris
GAGCACAGGGATGATCCACACCACACCTCGTTGTGCACAGCACTTTGTGCTGCAGTGAGAACTCCCACACCCCTGGCCAGCTGAGCCTTTGGCATGGGGCAGCTCCCAGATGTGAGCCCTGCAGGGTCTGCTCCTTTGGGCTGAGAGACACTGGCAGAGGCAGGAGCAGGGAGGGGATGGAACAAGGGAAGGATGAGGCAGATCAGCTCTGACAAGTCGCTCTGGGCTTTCCACCCTCCCTTTCTGGGGAGTCCCCGAGGGGGATGGATCAGAGATCTCCTAACATCCACACTCTGTTTCTGAGGGGTTTGCAGCACAGCTGCAGTTGCCATGGCATCAGATCATGCCAGGGACACAGGGAAACGAGTGGTCCTGTCCCCTGGCAGCCCTAGCCAAGGGGTTCATGCCATGGCATCAGATCGTGCCAGGGACACAGGGAAATGTGTGGTCCTGCTCCCAGCCCTTGCCCAGGGGCTCCTGGAGGAGAGCCAGGAGGGCTGGTGCATCCCTCCAGCCTCCCCCGTGCGATTGCTTTGCCCTGTCGATTAAGCCTCCTCCTCCTGCTGTGAGCTAGGGAATCTGAAAGGATCCTCCTTGAGCCACTGGCAGAGATTTGCTGTCCAAATCTGTCTCTGTAATGTAACACATGTTGTCAAAACCAGCCCAAAACGTTCCCTGCAAGAGCACAGACTCACTAGGTAACTCAGGAATTCCCACACTTGTTCCTGGAGCAAACAACATCTTTATTTACCTCTCGGGAGCAACGAAGCACTTTGACAACATCAGATAAAGTGAATTACCAGTCACTCTCGTTCCAGTCGTGTGTCAAACTCAGCAGCCATATCCAGGCACAGCTGATGCTGCAATTGCATCCTTGGGCTGTGTCTCCTGAAAGCTCCGTGATGCCTCTCCTGGCACAATTCCCTGTGGAGGTGTGAAATCAGGGCTATAAATACACCTAAACAAGCCCTCAGGGGCAGCATGGAGCTGCCTAAGGAATATTTTTGACTTGTGCTAAGAGGAGAATTGAGGATTTTTTCTGCCCCTTTGTTGTGCTGAGCTGGGACGAGGCTAGATAAAAATACTGACACCTGTCTGTCCCCGGGGGCCTCTGCCTTTGGCTGCCTCTTCCGCCAGAATTCCTTGAAGGGCTCTAGGAACTCCCAGCAGCACAGATTTGGCTCAGCTCTGGTTGGGCAAGGACAGAAAGCTTCTGAATCCTGATGAATCACAGTCCTGGGATGGTGTGAGCTCCCCCAGCAGGGTGCGGAATGGGTCTCCTCTCTCCCTGCAGCTTCCCTCAGGCCTGAGGCATCACAATGCTTTGGTGACTGAGCAGTTGGAGCTGCTTGGGAAAGGGAGGGAGAGAGGGACCACAACAACAGCACAGAGCAGGAACAGAGCAGATTTCAGGAGGAGGGTTGTTCCTTGGGAAAATGGGAGGAAAAGGCATTAGGAAAGTGTTAAAATATAGAAATTAGAAAGCAGTTGTGCTCTGTGGTTGTGATTCCTCAGCCATGGAGATATGTCACCTCTCCTCACAGAGCCCACCATGGAAATAATGGGATCAGCCTGGTTTGGGTTGGAAGGACCTTGAAGTCCACCCAGTCTCACCCCTGCCCTGGGCAGGGACACCTCCCACCAGCCCAGGCTGCTCCAACCCCATCCAGCCTGGCCTGGAACACTCCCAGGGATGGAGCAGCCACCGCCGCTCCGGGCACCCTGTGCCAGTGCCTCAGCACCTCACAGGGAGCAATTCCTGCCCAATATCCCTCTGTCCCTGCCCTCTGGCAGTGGGAAGCCATTCCCTGTGTCCTGTCCCTCCAGCCCTTGTCCCAGGTTCCTCTCCCACATCTCCTGAACGTCCCAGGAGTCTGAGTTGAAAGGTGTTCTCGTGGCTCAGGTGCTCCCGGGAACTGGAGCATCCCCAGCCCTGGAGCCAGGCATGGCACATAACACCTCCCTGAAGGCACTAACACCTTGCCTAGGGAATTCTGTGCTCCACATTGGTCTGGATTCAATTTATCCCACATTCCTGCAGAGCTGGGCAAGCAGATTGGGACAATGCTCCCGGGTGAGATTTTGAGGTGTCCTGTTCGGGGATGATCCTTGTGGATCCCTCTCAGCTCGGGATGTGATTCCATGATTCCCTCTGCAATCCTCCCTGTTGCCAGAACCCTCCCAGGTGCTGGGGCCCTTCCCCAGGGGTCTGTCCCCTCCCTGCATTGGCAGCGATGGCACAAGAGGGAGCAGTGCGGAGCCGCGGAAGCTCCACCAGACTCAGCCCTGGGAACACGCAGCGGCGGAACATCCCTGCCCGGACAGACACACGGACAGGCTGCGATGTGCTGCTGGAGGGCTTTATTCGCGGCCGCAGCCCGAAGGGGATGCTCCTCGCCCCGGGCATCAGTGGTACTTGCGGGCCAGGGCGTGAGCCACCACCCCCACCAGCTTCTGCCAGGCGAACTGGCAGGACGGGGTGAAGTCCTTGGCGAAGTGCGAGGCCAGCACGATGATGAGGATGTCTCCCAGGAGCTGAGGAGAGAGAGGACAGGCAGGGTCAGTGGTGCTGGAGGTGCTGTGCACAGCAGGGAGAGAGGATTGGAGCCCCGAGCTGGGCATGGAGAGCCCCAGTTTGGGAATGGAGATCCCCAAGCTGGGAATGGAGAGCCCCGAGCTGGGAATGGAGAGCCCCGAGCTGGGGCTGAGGCTCTCCCTGCACACAACTCCACCATGCCCTTCATCCTGCATCCCCTTTAGCTCCAAACAGCTTCTCCTTGCTCTCTCCCTGGTTTTCCTGCTGCAGAATTCCCCCTATCCCCAGTCCTCTCCTTCCCCTCACCCCCAGACACCACCACAGGCTGTTCGTTCCCTTCACCTGACTCATCCCCTCCCTAAGGACCTTCCCACTCCTCCTCTCCCCATGCAGTGCCCCTGGAGCTGCAGGGCTGGCTCTGGCCATGGCTCGCTCCGTGTTCTGCGTTTTCCAGAGAAAGCCTTGGGGGTTGGGAAAACAATGTTTGCTTCAGTCATAAAAATAAAGTAAAATGAAATCAATAAAACAAAATAACCAAGAGCAGAAAGAACCTTGAGACCATCGCCCCATTTTAGAGGTTCTAAAGCACTTTGACTTGTGAAAAGCTGTTTTTTCCGTCTTCTCTTCAGATGTAAATGAACAGAATGATCTGTTTGCATCTAGAAGTGCCGGAGGATGGGAATGTCCCACCCCACACCTGGGCAAGGCAGGACCCTGCTCTGTGCTGCAGGACCTTGGATTGCCTCAAATGCTCTGCTGAGCCTCCCTCTGCCTCCACCTCCTCTAGCCCACGCTGCACCTTCCCCTGGGGTCGTTCCCAGCCAGATTTCCTCCAGGTGACCTTCTCCCAGTGCCTTCTCCTCCCTACGGCTCTGTTGGCACTAAAATGGGAGTTTTTAGGGTGCAAGTCACCCACACTATTGGAAAAGCCTTGCACAAGCCATCACATTGCTCAGGACACAGGGACTCTGGCCCCAGCAGCCCAAGTGTCCCTGGACAGAGCTGCTGGAAGCACCAGCAGGATGTGCCTCTCCCCACAGGGCACTGGGAAAGGATTGGGATGGCAAACACAGCTCACCCTGAAGTTCTCAGGGTCCACATGCAGCTTCTCACAGTGCAGCTCAGAC
>NW_008676070.1:0-1079 GCF_000695815.1 Acanthisitta chloris
GTCCAGCTGAGCCATTCCCAGTTTCAGTTGAGCCATTCCCAGTCCTGTCTGAGCCATTCCCAGTCCAGCTGAGCCATTCCCAGTCCAGCCGAGTCAACTACACCAGCCGAGTCACCTCCAGCTCGGAGGTGTGGGAGATGTCTCAGCCATGCCAGAGCAATCCCAGTTTGGCTCAGCAGCTGGAAATGTTGAGTCACAGCACCTTGGCCTGACTCAGGTCCTCTCTGCTGGGCCCAAACCTCTCCCCAACCTCTGCAAGAGCCAATTTGGAGGACAAACAAGTTTGGGGCAGAGATGTTTGGACTCTGAGCTCCACAAGGATTTGGGCACACACTCCTGAATCCCAAAAAACCACAGATTCTCCCAGGTAGGACCTGCCTGAGGTTCTCAGGGCTCATCTCCCCCCACCACTGTCCTGTCTGGCTGAGGAGAAGTGATGTTATCACAGCTCCTCCAGACAAGTCCTTCAGGTGATGGTCCTGAGGTCAGACCACAAACCAGCCAAGCTGGGAGAGGCACAAGAAGCTTCAAACCACATTGATTCCAGTTTTTCCCTTCCAGAATCTCTCTCATGGACCAGGAGGAACCTATGGAGACACCTCCTACTTCCAGTCAAGGCTGCTTTGCTGCACCAGTAGCTCCTCTGGAGTTTTGGCCTTGCAAAACTTCTCATCTTTCGTGCCAAGGGGAGTCACCAGCTGAGGAAGATCAGATAGGAGCTGCTGGCAGCGTTGGCAGTGATGAAATTCCCATACCAAAGTAGATCATAGTTCACATTTTGGGCAAGAATGAAACAGTGGAGATATCTCCTCCCTTGGAGGATTCTCAGTGAGCTGAAGCTCAAGTTTGGTGGCCACAAGAGTCAAAACTTCTCTTCCTCAGCACTCTGAGCTTCTCCTGGTTACCTCAGAGCAGGGAAGGGTAAAATATTCCTTCCATCCAACTCCAACCCAAACCAACTCTTCCCATCTCCAGGATGTGCCAGAGCTTGAGGAGATCCTTGAGGACATCCCAGTGGTGGTGGTGGATGTTGGAGGGAGGGAGGGAGGGATGGATGGATGGAGGGATGGATGGAGGGA
>NW_008676070.1:1485-3555 GCF_000695815.1 Acanthisitta chloris
GGATGGATGGAGGGATGGAGGGATGGAGGGATGGATGGAGGGAGGGATGGAGTCCACTATGGAGGAGACCCTCCAGCATGGAAACATCTCCCCACACTTCCCCTGTGGATCTTTGCTCAATCCAACCTCAGGGTTGGACCCTACTGGGTCCCCCCAAGCTCAAAGAGATCGTCCAGCATGAAAACATCTCCTTCTCCTTCCCCTGTGGAGCTCTGCTGGGTCCCCCCAAGCTCAAAGAGATCCTCCAGCATGGAAACATCTCCTTCTCCTTCCCCTGTGGAGCTCACAACCTCAAAGAGATCCTCCAGCATGAAAACATCTCCTTCCCCTTCCCCTGTGGAGCTCTGCTGGGTCCCCCCAAGCTCAAAGAGATCGTCCAGCATGAAAACATCTCCTTCTCCTTCCCCTGTGGAGCTCTGCTGGGTCCCCCCAAGCTCAAAGAGACCCTCCAGCATGGAAACATCTCCTTCCCCTTCCCCCAGAGAGCTCTGCAGGGTCCAAAACCCTCAGGTTGAACCTTCCTTTCCCCTGTGGAGCTCTGCTGGGTCCCCCCAAGCTCAAAGAGACCCTCCAGCATGGAAACATCTCCTTCCCCTTCCCCCAGAGAGCTCTGCAGGGTCCAAAATCCTCAGGTTGGACCTTCCTTTCCCCTGTGGAGCTCTGCTGGTTCCTCCCAAAGCCCCAGTTGTCCCAGTAAAGCCAAGCTGCTGGTTTTCAGGAATTCCCACCCTTCCCTCCCCTCCCTCCCATCCCCTCCTGACCCTGTTCCATGGTCCCAAGCGTTGGTTGAGCTCCTGTTCCACAGCCAACTCCACTACTCACGGCCACTCACGGTGCCCAGGGCCAATCCTGCCCCAAGGAGGAGGATCCAGGTCTCCATGGAAGAGCAGGAGGAGCTTTCCCAGGTCAGGAATGTTGGAGCTGCCTGGAGCTCCCTCTTATATGTGGATCCCTGGGAATGTGTGTGGGGAGGGAGGGAAGGAGGAGGTGATGCCACCAGGGACTCCTCACGGAGGCTGCACCCAAACTTCCCCAAAACTCATTAGGTGCAGAGCTTAATTATAGGCTGTCCAGTGTGGGAGGAGGGCTGGAAATTCCTGTATCCCAGTGTTGCTCCATTCCTCAGGGGCCTGACCCCCTCCAGGGGTGGCTGAGGAGCTCTGGGAGAAGGATCAGGAGGAGCTTTGCCCACCCACACTACTCCAGGGGGTGGCCACTGGTGGCCAGTGCCACATGCTCCTTGCAACTGGTGCTGACTGGGAACTCATCCTGCTCCCCCAGTTGAGGGGGAATGAGGTCTCCAAGCTCAGCTGGAGGTTGTGACCCACCCATGGCACTGACCAACCTTGTTTGGAGCTTCCAGGAGCTCCAGCAGCACTGGAAAACACCAAACCACGACTGAAGGTCTGTGGTTGTCCCAGAGCTGCTCCATCCTGGGATTGTCCTTCCCCAGGGATCTCCCACGGTCCTGGGGGTTCAGCTCCTTCCTGGAGGGTCACACCAGCTTCATCCTGCCCTAGTAGGGTCAACCCAGCACCATCCCAGTGGTGTTCCCAGTTGGTGGATGTCACCATGGCATGGGGGGATCCATCTCCTACTGGTTCCCATCTCCTACTGGTTTCCATCTCCTACCAGTGCATCCAAAGGTATGGAGTGACCCAACTGGGGCAGGTCCAGCACCCAATCTACCTCCTAGGGTATCCCAGAAGTTCAGCTCTTCTCCATGTCCTTCCAGCTCTTCCCATCCATGGTCCCTCAAGAGCTTCCATGAGCTGGTCCCAACTCCTCAATTCCACAGGGATTGACCTTCCTTCTCTTCCCAGGGCCATGAAGGACCAACAGAACTTTGGTGCTGACCTGAGGGTTCACCACAGGCATCAGGAGGTTTCTGCCTCCTCCACCTCATATCCTGATGTGGTTTCTGGGAAAGACTCAACCCAAACCTTGGTCAAAGCCCCAAAGGATTTGCACCAACCTCATCCCAAACTTTGCCCAAAGGATTTGGATCAACCTCATCCCAAATCTGGGCCCAAAACCCAAACAATTTGGACCAACCACATCCCAAACCTT
>NW_008676071.1:0-822 GCF_000695815.1 Acanthisitta chloris
GGAAAGGGATTAGGGAAATAGTTTCAGGATGTGTATCCCTATGTGTCTCAAGTTGATATATGTTGTCTTTGGAAGTTTGAGTTTTTTTGTGGTTTTGTTATGCGTGTGCAATAGGAATTAGGAGTTTGTTTGGAAGGAAAAAGAGTGACAACAGAGGAGGGAGGAGCACTCCTCCCCTTGTTGTGCACCCAGAGTGTGGACAAAGGAGCCTTAAAACACCTTATGGAATAAGTTAGAAACCTGCATTAGGATTAGACTTGAATCATAGACTGCAACAGTGAGACCATGCAAGTCAGATGACAAGAGCTTTTCTTTTTGTATATAACACAATCTGGGGAAAGGCATGTGAGTTAACCAAAAGGGTACAAGCTTAAGAACAGCAATTACAGGAGGCAAAGGCAGCAGCCATCCTATAGCAACAGGCCTTGATAGTGGCTACGGAGATATGGAAAAACAAAACAAAATAAATTAATAAAAAAAAAAGTTACGGCAGAAAAATAAATGACCACAGGCATGTTGATGGCTCAGAAATTTGGTCTCACCTCATCCTGTTGTGTACCGGTCACATCAGGATGACACTGCAAAATTATGATCTATAAGGCCACGCACACCTTTTGGGGCGGATCCTGCTAAGCTTCTGGTGCTGTACACACACAGTCATTAGTGCAGCGTTGTAAACTGCTTTTTCTGCAGGGCTGGCTGGAGTTTCATCTGAGAAACCCTCTCTCTTTGCTTCTGATCTGAGCACTTGCTCCATTTGCAGCCTTTTCGACAACGTCTGTGAGGTGTGATCCATAAGGAATGGGGGAGGCAGCTTCTCTG
>NW_008676072.1:0-205 GCF_000695815.1 Acanthisitta chloris
CCTGTGCACACTGTTGGCTCATACTGACCTCACTGTTATGTGGCATCCTGGTCAAACACACATATGGTCACCTCAGATCTTTTGCTGATTCAAGGGTTTATCTGCAGGCCCCAGAAAGCTGCAGGCAACCTCCACTGTGCTGGTTTGAGCTGAAGTAGAGTTAACTTTCTTCATAGAGGCTAGAATGGGGGTATGTTTTGGGTTG
>NW_008676072.1:500-8126 GCF_000695815.1 Acanthisitta chloris
AACACCTCCTGTTAGTGGGAACCAGTGAATTAATTCCTTGTTTTGCTTTGCTTGTGTGTGCAGCTTTTGCTTTCTCTCTGAAACTGTCTTTATCTCAACCCATGAGTTTTTGTAGCTTTTACCCTTCTAATTCGCTCCCCCGTCCCGTTGGTGGGGGAGCGAGCGAGCGGCTGCGTAGTTCTTGGCTGTTGGCTGGGGTTAAACCACGACACTCCACAAGAAGTGACAGTGTGCTTGGGGAATGCAGATGGCATTGGAGATAATAGTGCTGCTCAGTGCCTGCAGCTCCCAAATCCTTAACTATACATATGCTGTTCTCATGTTGCTGCAGCTACTGTAGAGACACAGGACTAGAAATTAAAATCAATTTAGCTGCCCAGTTTCAGTAATAGCACACAAATTTGCTTTCAGAAACAGAGGGGATACAGAAATAAGTCTTATGTACCACAGCACATTATGTGTTAAGACTCACAGTAAGAACAATGTACTTTAATCATAGACATGCAATAATCTACTGTCAACTTCCGGAATTCAGAGAGGAAAAAGGAGAGGACAATGAGTTCTGTGCTCAACTTGGAAAGATAATGGAACAATAAAAGAAATTATTGTGTTGTAACTTTAATGCCTCTAAGTGGCTAGGGCAACTCTACAGAGATCGAAGGGAGACACAAAAATAATGATAATGTGATGAGAGGGGAGCAATACTGACAAAAAAAAAAACATTGCTTTTGTTTACCAAGTATTTACAACTGTAAAAAGCTAATATTACTGCACAAAAGCAATGTATAATCTTATTTGGAAGATCAGATTAGAAAATACATAATCATTTGCTATTGGCTGCTAAAGAAGAACTCCTGAGCTAGCACAGCTGAGGCACAACATCTACTTTCTCCATCCCCATCTCTGTCTTAAGTAGAAACAACAAACTATTTGAAAAAGCTCCTCTGGGGCTGTCAAACAGTCTAAGCAGCTTGTGAAGTTGCTACTATGAACCTGGGGCAGCCTCAAAGAGGTCATGGGTGAAAGGGACCAGCAAAGAACTGCAGTTAATAGGAGCTCAAAGGATGGGGGTAAGCCCACAGGACACTTCATACAGTGAAGAATGATGTTTTATCAAATCCAGACAACACATGACAGCATTTTTCTACCCTGCCATTTGCAAAGCTCCAAAAGCTTTAAAACTTAGCCTAAGGCCCTTGTGAAGAGTTGGCTGATGCTCACAGCCCACACAAATCCCTGCTGAAGGCAGGAGTGGGACTGCCTGTCAGGCCACTTCTTTTCCTCTGGCTGGGGGAAGCACCTGCAACAGCCTGGCACCTAATCTGGTTGCCTCAGGAAACACCTGAGATTAGATGCTGTGAATATTGCCTTAAGGGAATGGAATTAAAGTTCCAGCTACAGAGAAAAACATGCTGGTTTATGCTTTACAGGCCTGAACTTTATCTAACACTAGGCACAAGAGGATTTGGACACATAGCTTAGGCAGGGAGAAGAGGACAAGTGCACACACTATCTTTATAAACCAATAGTCAAATATATTTTGAACTCAATCACTCTTATTGCTCCTATAGGAAACAGTCCAATTAGAGAGAAACTCAAGAGAAATGCCTTGAAGTCAAAAGAGTTCCTAAATTTAGGAAAACATTTAGTTCCCACCTTGAGGAAAACAGAAAATCAAACACTTGGGATATGGGGTTTTGGGGGGCTTTTTCTGTCTTTTTTTTCTCTACAAACTTTTGAGAAGAGTTGTCCAAATTCAATTTATTAGGAAAATGTTATCCATTCAACACCACTGCCAATCTCACCCAGTATATTCAATACTATTTATGCTAAAGGAAAGCCATACAAATAATGTGACAATTATGTTTACCTGTTCATTTTTTATTGGTTTGGTAATAAAAGTACTTCTAATTGGCTGTTTTCCATTTTTTTTTGCTTGTGTCTATTGCTTTACTATGGGATTTTATTGTTTCCATTAATGAATCAGAGTTTGAACCATATTATAAATGTAGTGAGCAACCATCTGCTTTGCCTTAATTACCAAAAACCTGCAATGCATCTGTGTGAGCCACTTTTGAATACCAATATTCTCATTTCTCTATGCAAGATAACTACTAAAAAAAACCCAACAGGTCAGAAAAGGAAATTCTGCCCAACAATACCAGATATGGATCTAACCCAACTGTCCTTTTTCTTATGATAAAAGTGGCAATGAAACAAGAAACTGTACTATATATGTAGATTGATGCTGCAATTAAGCCACAAAAGCAAGTTTTACCTGCTGTCATATTCCAATTAATTTCACTACCTCTCCCCAAATTGCAAGCTGCAGGTTGGTGACTACATTTGTAACCCAGTCAAGCTGAATACAAATCCTCCTGCTCACCGAAGACAGATATTTACATTCAGATATTGGCAAACACTGAATTTTCTCCCAAGATGTCTACTATTATTATTATCATCATTCTTAAGTATTTAGCTGCATTGCTATAAATTGATTTTTCCAGGCATTAACCAGGCCAACAAATATAAGTGAGATAAAAGGATATGTTAAATATTCAACTATTTATTAAAGCAAAGGAAAAATTTTCAGCATATAAACCTCACACTGAAAAAAAAACAACTTTCCCAAAGGAGAGAAGTATGTACAAGAGTATCCAATGTAAACAGGGAGAAAAAAAATCACAGCTGCAACATTGTATTTCACACCTTCAGAAGCTATTTTAAGGCATTTTGGAACAGAGTTCAAACACATTCAGACATCACCACAGCCAACAAATCTATTTAAACCACACATTTTAAGTCAGCACTCAGTCAGGACCTGTAAGACACCACCACCATTTGTACTAATGCCAAGGAAATGAATAAACTTTGAGCAATGAGAGACTTGTAAACAAATAACACAGTGGAGAAGATTGCATAGTATAAAATGATGGGAAGAAGAAAAGAAGGCAATGTGAAACAATGAAAAGAACATTGGAAGTGTCTAGATGATCTGCCTTGAGAATATTACATACAATACTTATCATTATATTACATATAATAATATATATTCCATACTGCCTTGAGAATGGACATGACAACCACCACAACCACATCCTTATCTAGATGCCAAAACAGGCATCAGAATCCAACTTAAGCAAAATGTGTTGCTTTCAGCATCCCAAATATCCACAATGGTTTTAATTCACAAGACCACAGAACCATACGTCCACCATATCCTTTAAACATACTTCCCATCATTATCACCATAATTATTCCCATATTATTAATTATCAGCTTCCCATAATTATCAACTAATTAAGACATGGAATGACCATAGACATCTTCTTAAAGCCCTGAACTGGAAAGGCAACAAAGGGTAGGAAAAACCCAACAGACAGAAGTGCTGAAGGAATGAAGTAACTGGCAGACAGAAGATACAGCAAAACTGGTTACGTCTTATTTATCTGAGCTAGTTTAGGGCTGCATCATGAAGGACTTTCAAAGACAAGAGAGGTTAGATTGCAGTTGGAAAGGAAGCCAAAGGGACAGAACCTTGACACTTCTGTGCAAATAATACTTTGGCATCACCTTTCCAGATGAATGCAAGAGAGCAAATTTGGAATGGTTTACATGAGAAACAGCTACACAGTCAAAACTAGACACAGATGCAAGAGAATTTTTTGTCTGAATGGATGACTGGGCTTGTGTCTCAGGGGAGAAAGCAAGACTTCAAAACAGCTGGAACATGCTAAGTAATTGCCTGATGTTATTCATAGAATAAGAAAAGGGAAGAGGAGGCTCAACCTCAATTTTGACCATGTGAAGTTCAGCATATAACTGAACATCCATAATGAGACATTTTGAAGGTCCAAGGTACCTTCTCAAATACAAGACATGACAAAGTAGTAGTTTATACAGGTAAAACTACCTAGGAATAGGGTGAAACATCAGATGGCCAGAATTCCACCTTGAGAAGCACTGGCAGGATGGCAAGAGTAGAATTGTGGATTTTCACAAGATTAATTCTTTAAAACTATATATAGTGGGATCCTGAAGGCCATGTCCAACTTCTAGTTAGACAGCAAAGGGTAATTCAGAAGTCAACAATAATCACATGGCTTCCATGGCCCCAAGTTGTACACTTTCCTAGAACCTTGGTGTCTCACACTCCAGAAATCAAGAGCTGTTTGAGACTTCTGACATAACTGCATAGGCAGCCAATAATTAAAGGTGGCAAATCAGACCTGATACTATGAGCCTTTTAGAACCCCCAAAATTCTGCTCCTGCTTTCCATTCCACCTCCCTTTGGTAAGGTCTTTCAGCCTTTTATTTAAATACTGGTTTTATTAAAGTGGGTTCCTCCCATGGCTGCACAGCACTGCTAATCCTGAAGGGCAAGAAAGCTAATTTAAATGCATTGAAGTGCATTAACATGAGAAAATAATGAGTCCTTACTGCATTCTAATTTAGAAAGGTGAACTTAAATTAGTTATAACATCTGCTGTCAAAAAAATCCATCCAGACAGGAATGTCTACAATAAAAGTCTGATTTTCACATTTCTGACAAAACTGCCCTACTGGGGGTTCTCTTGGCATCTCTGTTCCAGTACCTAAGGAGGAAACAAGAGTCAAAAGCCTTGGTGTTTTGCTCCTTTGCTTCCCAATACTTTTTCCTTCCAAACTAGGAAAGAATTATTCTGTTCTCTCAGGTCTTCCCAGCAAAAGTGGCTCACTGTGAGGTCAGAAAGCTGATCCAAGAGAAGATGTACTGAGAAGCAGATGTCACCAACACATGGGAAGGGCTCTCAGAGGTGCATCTGCTGAGCATCTCTCCAGCCAGATGAATCTGCAGGGAATTAGTCCAGCATTTTGTATGAACCTTTCAAAGTATCCTGTCATTTTTCAAACCATCTGGAGTATCAACTCAGTGAACAGAGAGAACAAACAGGCCTCATTTCCAGGGGGAATGGATGGGATAAAAACATACTCTAAGGTAGGACATAGGAAAGAAGGATCAAGATGTTTCAAGACATTTACTTCCCCAGGCAGCCCCCCAGGATCCTCGGCAGTTACTTTGAAGGTCCAAAGCTGTGCTATCAGGCCATCACACTGCTGGTTTTCTTCCTTCTTGTGAAGTGTCAGATCCCTGCAGAGAGAGCTACTCCACCAAGAGAAGGACTGCATGGAAAAATTCCAGCCTAGCTCCACATAGCTCAGACACCTTTTCAGAGCCAGAGGCTTTCAGCCCTTACAGAGCCAACCCAGTGAGTACCACAGGGCTGACTATGAATGCCAATTGAATGGTCCTTAAGCAGCATCCATCAGGCAGCCAAGATGGTTTAGACTTGGACAGACTGAAAGCAAATCATGAGAACTCCAGCAGAGAACATGGAGGAAGAAGTTATTTTTGCAGGCATCTTCCAGAAGCATTTTCTTCTTGCAGATCACTGATGTGCAGTAGAACTAGGAGCTGCCAGTAGATGACCAGTAGTAGTGGAAAATGACAAAGAAGAATTTAGAAAGTAAAAATAAAAAAAGAAGAAAAAACATTCAAGAAACTAAGAAATGTTAAAATAGGAAAACAAAGTAGTTTGGTCTGAGGTCTTCCATGGCAAAAAGGTTTCCTTCAGGGTGCACAAGCATCATTTCACTAATGATCTATTCAGACAGGAATCTCTACAGTAAAAGCCTGAGTTTCACCTCTCTGACAAAAATGCCCTACTGGGCTCTCCTGGCATCTCTGTTCCAGGACCTAAGGAAAGATAGGAGGAAAATCCATCTAAAGAATACTAAACTCACCCACCCAACCCAAACACCAACCTATTTGCTCCTAATTCTGTAGCTAATGACTCCTGGGTGTTGGCAGATGACCTGGCAGCATTACATTGCTGGATTATATCCCACTGCTTGAAGTTCAGTGATGCACAAAGGTTACTGCTGGATTTGCAAGGTTAATTTTCTGAACTGTACTTAGATCACTGATGGATCTGATTCCTTAATAAAAGGAGACAGATTTGAGATTTTTCCAATAATAAGAGTCACAATTCAGGAAGTTGATCAATAATAATTGGGCATATTTACTGCAGTGAGAAAAAAAGGGGAAAACAAACAAATGAAAAGGAACAACTGCTCCCAGAACTATTAAAGGCTATTAATAACAAAGCCTGAAAGGTTGATGCAAAGTTGAGAGGGAGTTAATGAATTCTTATATTCTGGCTGCAAGAAGAAGAAAACAAAGGCAGCACAGAAATAGAACAACCACACTGGACTCAGCTCCCAGAATTACAGGCTAAGAGTATGACCACAACTAGCCAGAGGGTACCATTAAAACTAGAAAGCTAACACTAAAAAGATTAGTTTTTAATTTACTCTCCAGTATTTTTAATATCCTCTAGAAGCTTAAAAAAACCCCAAACTCTCCACTTTTCTGAACTGTAGGTATTTTTACTGAATTGTAGTACCACAAGATGCAGCACATCCTGGTCCCCAGTCAGCTGCAGTGCACAGTGGGATTCTGCAGTGTGCTGAACCCTCTCTGCCCAGTGTTCACCTTGGGAATCCTCACACACACATGCAGCACCCTGTTTTATCACGACTCCCTTCCGATGAAGCAAAAATAGAAGCACAGCAGTCACTATTTGAACAGAGCTGTTGCTTCTACCTAGGTCATCAGATAAGAGGAAAACCTGTTCTAAAGAATACCAAGCTCCATGTTCATCCTGCAGAAGAGGAGGTGCTGGGGTGACCTAGATTTAAATCACCTGCACATCTCAAAGATCCCACAGGTTTTTTTCCACTGGGCTAAGACACCTGCTCCAATTCCCTGTGTGCTTTTGGCCCTATAAAATAACTCTTAAAAGAGCAAATACATAGCTGATATGAATGCAACAAATCTGTTCCTTGAAGGATGCTGAAGCATGAAATCAGATCTCCACCTTTTAGGAACACTCACGAAGAAAAAAAAGCCTACTTATGGCACAGTAGCCATCACCCAGTATGAGACCCAAACTCAAGTGATTGCTCCAAGTCACATGCATGAGTTTCAGTCTCCCACATCCTAGGCACACGTGATGATCAGTTCTTTAACAACAGCTTTCCTGACTAGTTCTACCCAGCAGACTACTTAGGCCAGGATACAAATCTCTCTGCATGCAAAAATCTCTTGCTTTCCATTTGGAAGAGAGTATTCCCCAGATACCTGTTGAGAAGGAAATACTGTTGCACAGACACATCTTCTAAGGAAAGGCAGAGAAAATAAAGTAGAAGTAGAGCTTTTAGGTGTTACTGGAGGGGATGGATTAGCAGGGCAAAGAATAAGGTTTCAAATCTATAGTCTCCCTGGAGCCTTAACTTCAAGCTGAAGCCAGACACAAACCAATCTTTCATCTCAAAAGCAGAGAAACTGCATCTCCTGCTGTTTACAAATGTGGAATTTCCACCAAGACCATGAAGAGCGAATTTTCTTCCATTCCCTGTGGACATTGAAGGACTTTGGTTCACTGTCTATGAGATACACATGCTCAGCGTTTCCTGCCTCTGCTGAAAAGCCTTGCCAGCACAGAGAAGACAAAGGGTTTGTGCAGAAGGAAAGGGATATGTTCCCATCCCATAAGATCACTATAAGTCAGGCTGTCAGGGCT
>NW_008676072.1:8156-11135 GCF_000695815.1 Acanthisitta chloris
ACAGACAAGCATTTGTCACCTCTAATACTCACCTGCTACCATGGAATTCACTTCAAATCGAACGAAGAACATTAAGTTCTGCCATGCTGCAGCTTCATTATTCAGTGCAGTACTAGGCATTCTGCACCAGGCAACATTTCTAGGTTGATTTAAGATACAGCAACAACTAGTAATCAAGTTATGAGGGTGTAAAACATGAAGAAGACAAGCATTTGTCACCTCTAATACTCACCTGCTACCATGGAATTCACTTCAAATCGAACGAAGAACATTAAGTTCTGCCATGCTGCAGCTTCATTATTCAGTGCAGTACTAGGCATTCTGCACCAGGCAACATTTCTAGGTTGATTTAAGATACAGCAACAACTAGTAATCAAGTTATGAGGGTGTAAAACATGAAGACTGACAGCAATGCCTGCACTGAGAGAAAAATAATCATAACCTCAAGGCCAAACTAAGGTGGAAAGAGCTGTTTTGAGTTCACCCACATGAACATCGAACTAGCCTTGAGGCATGGAGTTGCTTAACTCCCTCAATACTTACCTCCAAAGCCTGTGCTCCTCATCAAGGTGAAAGAATTCTTAATTACCATCAGTTACCTTTCATTACATGCAAATATTATGTTAATCTTTTATACAATTATCTGGAGTTCACTTGTAGCCCTAAGAGCTCTTAAATCAAAGAGAATCAAGTACTGTTGTAGGAGAGCAGCCAACCTCAAAATTCTACAGTAGAGAAATAGGATTTCTTTATTCTTGTCTTCTAAAAACAAAACACAATTACAGTTCTGTTCTCAAGTGGTACAGGTTTGAAAGGAAAATACCTGTGCACAGACAGAATCAAATGTTTTGAGTTCCCTTCCTCATTTTTTAACCCACAGTCTCTCCTCCACCACCAAAGCATAAAACCCTTATGATTAGTCGTCACAGACAAGAGTGAAGGATTCTATCTGATGAGCAGAAAATAAAAGCCATGTTGAATTTTCCCTAAAAGCCAACTGGATACTCCAGAATAATCCTAGAATGACTGTGATTTCACTGTACCACAAAGAAGCTGAATTTCAAAGAGCAGTAAAATTAAGACATCAACTCTGGATTATCAGGTTAAGAAGATAATTTGAAACACTTTTCTTTAAAGAAATATTAATCTGCAATTCATAATATCTTATCAGACTATAACTATATTGTGAGAATAGTCAGACATCCCAAATCTAAGCACGTAGCTGCATGAAAGGAATGCCAAAATTCACACAGCAGCCTTTCCTTACTCCCTGACAAAAAATCAACACAGGTGGCTGAAGTGCAATTAAAAACTTCCTACGTACAATACAAACTTTATTAGATCGAAGAAAACTCAAATCCTGATGTGCTGAGGAAGAACTTCCCCTCAGAGGGAGAGATATCTTTTTTCAGCTGATGTTTTTCTAACCATTTGCATGACCAAGTTACAGCCACTTGCTATACTCATTTCCACACTGTATCCAATGGCAAAGGATAACTTCAGCTTCACAAAAATCCTCCAGAAAGCTCAGGATTATAACTGATAGAAACTGGCATCATCTCTCTCATGATACTTAGTTCTCATTGGTTCCAATCACAGGGAACAAAGATAGAATTGAATCCCCTACTTTTTGCATTCACAGGACTCCAGGAGCATTTCAAGGGAACTTCTGGGAGGTGAAACACAAGGAATAAGCATATTCAACCATTATGAAAAGAGTGGCAAGATAAAGGAGCAGAGGAAGGATGGCAGCAGGGAGTTTGCACCTCCAGCATCAGCCTCTGGGGAGGAGAACAATGCACGAAGCCCAAATTTCATCCTCCTAAATTGGTAGGAAGCAGAAATGAACAAACTCACCATACCAGCTTGAAGACACAGTATGTCACCTAGCAGATATGGGAGGAACCCACAGATCCTTGCAGGAAGGTCTGAGCAGATTGGTATCTTCATCCACAGCTGCTGCTCCTTCAGAGAAGCTGTCAGACAAACACAGTTAGCTATTTCAACAGCAGGTTAAGAAGGTATAGAGAAAAAGAAGTCCTAACATGCAAGGAACAGCATCAAGCTAAGACCATCCCTCCTGGTGTGATGACTCTACTTTAGGCAACCATGGGCAAGTGAAACCGGTGGCAAACTAAAAACATTCAAAACTAAAGTACTAATCTCAGTCAGACTGAAAACTGTACAAGTTGGCAGCATGTCCTAGTGGCAACATGCCCAAACAGTGAGGGACAAGGTTATGGCCTCAGCCCCTGAGTGCTTGCCAACATCTGGCAGCAGATGCTAAGGGAACACATGCTTCCTATTATGCCAGTATTAGAGAATACATTAGGTAGTTCTGGGAGCAGGATGCTATCAAGGATGAGCACAAAGCACTTATGATCAAGGCTGTCAAGGCAGGGAAGGCAAAGCACCTTTTATAACACTTCACTTTGGCTGCTGTACTGAAATGCATTCCAAGTGATGCAGACTACAGCAGCATGTGAAGCATCAGTTCTTCTCTTTTTCTGCACACATTACTAGGGGGTTTTTTCCCCCTACACATGTAAGAACCTGAGTCAGACAAAACTGTTGGAGCAAGTCCAGAGGAGGCCACAAAGTTGGTAAGAGGATTGGAGCATCTTCCCTGTGAAGACAGAGTTGGGGCTGTTCAGCCTGGAGAAGAGAAGATTGTGTGAAGACCTCAGAGCAACCTGTCAGGATCTGAAGGGGCTCCAGGGAAGCTGCAGAGGGCTCTGTGTTAGGAGCTGCGGGGACAGGACAAGGAGGAAGGGAAAGAAATTGGTGAGACACTGGCACAGGTTGCCCAGGGAAGCTGTGGATGCCCCAACCCTGGCAGTGTTCAAAACCAGGTAGGCTAAAGCCTTGAGCAACCTGTTCTGGTGGGAGGGGAGGTGTCCCAGGGCAGGGGGTTGGCACTGGGTGATCGATCTCTAAGCTCCATTCCAACACCTATGTCTCGGTTTGAGAGACAGGTGT
>NW_008676073.1:0-233 GCF_000695815.1 Acanthisitta chloris
ATGGACCCAGCCCCATGCCAGCCCCTCTCTCTGTGCCTCCATCATCCACTTCTCCAGTGGGGAAAGGCCCTGGGCTGTTCCCCCCTGGCTGCCCACGGACATCCCCACTCCATCCCATGTCCTCATCCCCACACCTTCGGGCTCCCCAGGCTGTGAGCCCCTCTGGGATGGAGCTGTCCAGGTGAGGGAAGGGGCTGAGGGCAGTGTCCCCTGCATGGTGCTCGGCCATGGTA
>NW_008676073.1:427-820 GCF_000695815.1 Acanthisitta chloris
GAAAGGGGAGCGGGGGGTGCCCAGCCCCGTGGGGATGGGAATGGGGCAATGGTCCTGTGCCTCCTCACGGCAGCAGGAGGGTGGCCCAGCATCCTGTCCCCCTCCTGCCTCTGCTGCTTTGCAGTGCCATGTTCTGGGGCCCCAGGCTGCAGTGTCGGGGCCTCCGGGAAAAAAAAAGCCCAGCACCGGGGCTGGGAGCTGCCAGGGGTCACACGGAGGGCAGCCTCCCCACTCCCTTACCCTGTGCCCCAGCCCTTCAGCGGGGATTTCACCACCAGCACCAGCGTTTCCTCCCCACTGAGATCCTCTGGGGCAGGCGGGGTGAGGGGGCCATGGCTTTTGGCAGCTCAGCAGCCAGGCTGGCAGTGCCCAAACCTTGTGCCCAGGGCGCAG
>NW_008676073.1:877-1162 GCF_000695815.1 Acanthisitta chloris
CCCAGGGATCCCCCAAAGCATGTGCAGAGCAGCCCTCACACTGCCCAGCCCTCCCGGATAATGGTGGTAGAGCGGCCAGATATGGGCCTTGGCTCTCTAAGGACTTCTCCCACACTCCCCTCATGTGAGCAGTGACCCCTCCATGACATCCCAGTTTTCCCCCCAGGGCCAGGGCTCGTGGGGAGCTCGCAGTGCCAGCCCAGCCCCAAGGCCCAGCTGGGCACCCACAACCCCTGGGAGAGGCAGAGCTGGGGAAGGGGGGTGGGTTTGGGGGGGCACCCCCAT
>NW_008676074.1:0-461 GCF_000695815.1 Acanthisitta chloris
GCAGGTAGAGAGGGGTGTCCTGCCGAAGCACCGGACTTAATTTAATTAAGCGCTCTGAATGTAAAGGGAAAAGGAAGTGCCAAAGTTTAAGTAACATCCGTTTTTGGTTGACTTTCCTCCCCTCCCTCCCTCCCCCAATGCACCTTATAATACATGGCCTTAAAATTACGTACAGATGCACTTTCTGGTCTTTTTTCATAGGTTTCAATACATTTACCTTCGAATAAAAATAGTAACAGATGTATCGCGATTCAGACAGCAGTGTAGAGTTAAAGGTTTTTTGCCTCAAAATGCGAATTTCGTGTTCGGAATATTTTTTAGCCTTGGTTCTTTGACAAGAAAACAAGCGTTGTGCAATGACACCCCCACAAACAGGCACCAAACGCGGCTGTAACAGAGGGAGCCCTGCCCTACAGAAACTGTCCCTACCTCAGTCACAGCTCCCAGCTGGTGGCTCCGAA
>NW_008676074.1:527-917 GCF_000695815.1 Acanthisitta chloris
CAAGAGCCGCGGGAGCGGCCAGCGAAAAACGATTTTTCTGCTTCTGTGTCGGTTCCTGGTGGAACGCTAATAGGAACTCACACTACGACATCTTTAAAAATAAGTCTCTATATATAACCACCTCCCTCCACCAAAACGAAAAGATCGCCATATATAATAGATCGTATCGATAACGCTGTCCCCGGTGTCGATACAATCACAAACGAGAAAAACCGGGCAGCAACGGAGAGCAACGGAGGAAGCCCCGGAGAGCCACGACTCGAGGAAAACGAAAACAGGGGTGGGCAGTGCTGCAGCTCACACCCGACCTCCTTGCTACAATTTTTTTTCCCCTCGGTAGCTCAATTGTGCGGTGCCACAAATGGGGAGGAAAGGTATTCTAAGGGGGAT
>NW_008676075.1:0-3603 GCF_000695815.1 Acanthisitta chloris
AAGGGGGTTGGTGTGCTGGGTGACTGCACAGTTTAGCAGGAGTGACAGCAGCAACCTGTAACATCATCTGAGCTCTATGAAGTTTCCATGATCCTGCCAGGAACTTAGGGTGAAGCCCGTGGGAAGGGGAAGTTGGATCTCCTCAGGTGGTGAGCTAAACTGAAAGAGATAGGCTGAAGGTTCAGCCCCTCGAGAGCAGATCTGGCGAGCAAGAAAGAAGAATGCAAAGGTTTTGTCTTGTAGCTTCCTGCCAAAAACTGGCATGGCTGTAAACAGAACCATAAGCACAGAACAATAAGGTCTCCTGTCCCTGCAGCTGCTAAAGCTGTCACCTGGGAAGCTTCCTGCAATCAGCCAGTCAAAGGACAAAAAGGAGCTCCCACATGCCTTCCTGCAATTTGTCATTTGCCTGATCTCTGCTCTGCTCAGTCCCTGTCAGCCCCTTCTTCCCCCAGAGCCCTGTCTCATGCTCCAACAAGAGGATGTGGTTATGAAGACCAACCTCTGGTGAGGAGCGGACATCGTTCAGCAGTGTTTCTCCAAGCAGCAAGAAGTGCTTTACGACTTCTGAGTCACCCTATAGCCTCTCCACACAAAGTATTTCCCCTGGGCTGGTTCTGCAGGCACTGGGTGGACTTCCCCGGTGGCTCGGAGAGATCTGCAGCACTTTGCAGATCCTCTCTGCCTGCCACGTGTTGCAGCTCCAGGGATTACAGTGACCAGAGCTGGCACAATGCTGCCACTGGCTTCTTTTTCAGACCACTGCACCTTCCCAAGGCGTTAATCTCTGGGTCTGAACACTGCCATGCTGGATCTCTCCTCACAGGGAGGTATTTTTAGAAACTTTGAGCTCAGACCATGCAGTCACTCCTGAGCTATGCCAGGATGAAAAGAAAACAACCACTTCTGCCTGAACAATACCAGCACAGAAACAAAAAGCCACTGTAAATAGGTTTTTTTTCAGCATCCCTCAAAACTAGCCAAGCTTTGAAAGATGAAACTTCCAGTCAAAAAAAAAAAAAGAAAAAAAGGAAAAAGGTTCCTGGTGAACAAGTGAACAGAAAGGGCTTTGACAGTTTACTTTAAAAGCCAGATTAAAGCAAAATGCTGTTATATAAATACCGATAGGCATACTGGAGCTTGCATGCAGTATGGTGCTCCATCCCCATCCCAGCCACTGGCACACAGTACAGTGCTCCATCCCCATCCCAGCCACTGTGCTAGCCAGGCCCAGGGCTGGTTTGTCACCTGCTGCTGCCTGTGGCACAGCCCCGTGGTTAAAGCCACCCACAAGGAGCGGAGCTATGGCAGCCCCTGTGCCCGCAGCCCTGCGGGGCGGTGTTATTGCCTCATGATGGAGCAAGAAAGCAACCTCAGGGGATGCAGCTCCTCTCCTTACCCAGGCCACGAAGTTACACATGCAGAGCTGGCTGAGACAAACACCCTCTCGCTTGCCAGCGCTGTGGGACCAGCATGGAGGAGCTGCAGCCACGAGGATGACCAGAGGTCACCATCGCTGGAAAACACCGAAATCTCTGGTGCATTTTGTACCCTCTGGATGACTTGAAGTCAATGTTTCTGAGGACTCTCACTGCAAAAATTTCCTGTTTTTCAGGAAGTTGCTCAACTTCTTGTCCACTCATAGGAGAGATGGAGCTGGGGTGCCTTTAGCAGCAGAGGGTTGAGTAGTGTGTAGTAGATGAGAAGGGTACTCGGAGCTCAGCCTTCCCCTAAGTGGGAAAGCCAGCAGGCTGGCTCTTGTCTTTTTCTGTCAGCAGCTACAGCTGCTGGAGACATCTGTGAGCCCCAGAAGCTTCTGGTACTCTCCACAACAGAGATCAAGAGTATGTGAGTGGATAAACATCTATGTATATGTGCAGGGACCTCACTTTGCAGAAGCTGCAGGCCATGGAAAAAACCCATCAATTTAGGTGCATTTTTATTGTTACAAGGGCCTAGGAAGTCAATGTGGGCAGGTGGGAAGTTGGGTACTGCACTGTTGCCTGCAGCTGCCAGCTGTCATAGGATCATAGAGTCAAGGTTGGAAGAGACCTCTAAGATCATTGAGTCCAACCATTAACCTGTCACTCTGCTGTAACCCCTAAACAATACCTTCTAGCATCAAGTCCAGATGCCTTTCAAACACTTCCTGGGATGGTGACTCCACCATCTCCCTGGGCAATGTATTCCAGTGCCTGTCTACCCTAACAGGGAAAACATTTTTCCTAACATCTAATCTGAATCTCAAACGTGTCCTTCACCCGCAAGACATAAGCAGCTCCAGCATTCCCCTCTGGCCTCTCCTCATAGGAGCAGTTCCCACAGCTCACTGCCCAACAGGGACCCCTTGCCACCAGGAAGACAGCCACAGTGTTCCTCCTCACTCCATTCCCAATGGGATGTGGGCTGACACATTTTCAAGCTCTCCCTGAAGGCCTCCATTTTTCATCCATTTGCCTCCTCTGGGTGTAATTTGGAGTTTCCCCTGCTGCTCTTGCCTCCATCCTTCCCTGGGTGGTAGACTGCACACTGAGGAAAAAACCAGGCCTGGCTCAGCAAAGCAGCCCCTCCAGCATCACATTCAGTCTGCAGCTACCACCCTCCTGAGAGCTCAGTCTTGGGTTTTGTCTGAGAAAGGTTTTAAGAGGGAAAGTGTTGGGATCTGCCAGTGGGCTGTGAGCAATTGTATTGTGCATCGCTTGTTTCTCTTGGGTTTTCTCTTTTTGTTGTCTCCCTTTTCATTACATGTAGTATCACACTATTCTTATGTTATTTCAATTATTAAACTGTTCTGATCTCAACCCATGGGTTTTACCTATTTTTTCTTGATTTTCCTCCCATTCAACCAGGAGAGGTGTCAGCCAGTGGCTGCATGGTACTTAGGGGTTAACCAGCTTGAGCTTGGGTGTGTTGCAGGGTCAGGCAAGGAGGACAGGACTGTGGAAGAGGTGATCTAGTTTGGTTTTGATTTGAAAGTCGAGCCTGTGGTTGTTTAACCTTATCTTTTTATTGCCTAGGATATTGCAGCTGAGCAAATTGTTCCTCAACCTGCAGGAAGCTCACAGCAAGCACTTGCCAGCATTCAATACTTGTGAACAAAACTGAGCTTGACAGTGCTGCTAACAGCCTTGCAGGGCTGGAGAATTTAATTGCTGATTCTGTCTGAATACTGTAATTACTTGGATGAGAAAAATGAGGTATGTGTGGGGAAGCTCAAAGTGATTAACAAACTGTTAGGGACAGGAGCATGGCCAGGCTGGTGAAAGGCCCTGCCCAGGGCAGTGTCAGTGGTGGCTGTTTCCCTGTTGACATGGAACTGGTCTTTATTTTGTTCTTTGCACAAGAGGAATCATATTTGTTGATAAAGTAAGGGATTTACTGGTCACACCTCTCTGGAACCAGACTGACCAAAACTGCCCCCTTCAAAGGACCACATACACAGCCTCCTGTGTGCTGCAAGCCAGGCAACTTGGATTTTCCATCCTCTACCAGCCCTTGAAGCTGGTCCCAGCATAGCACCTCTAGCAGAAAAGATAGCATAGCTCTCTCACTCTCCATGCAGACATACACTATGACCCAGAGCAGCTGGAGATTAACTTGGGA
>NW_008676075.1:3617-8156 GCF_000695815.1 Acanthisitta chloris
AAAGGAGCAGCTGTGTTAGGGCTTGATGCAAGCATAAAGCCAACAGAAATGAATGGGAAACCTCTGCTTGCCTGGAATCAGGTGCCTTGGACAAGAGTGCAAGGACAGAGGCACTGAGCCTGACCTTTGCAGGAATCTTGGCACTGGGTTCAAAACATTCGTGGGGGAGAAGCGGGTTTAGCTGAGCTTTGCTCCCCTTAGGAAGGCACTGACTATCATGCCCTCTTCAAATAGCAATGAAGAACATTAGGAGCTGAGAAAACTACTGTAATATAGACAGGCTTGGGCAGGAGAGAGCAAACACTCAGAAAAGCATTCAACATGCATAACTCCAAAAGGGAAAACAAACTGCATCCTTGCTGGAGTGAGCGGGGAGGAAACATTTTCCCAGCTGACATGGAAAAAACAGCTACTGCTGAGGGATTACCCATTGCTTCTGCTCTCTTCAGTCAGGAAAGACCAACATCACATTCAGGTGGCATGAAAATTGCTGTGCAACCTCTCTTTTAACCACTACACAAATACACTGCTGGTAGTGCTTCCCACTTGCACCTCCTCTGTTATTAACACCACAGTGGGAATCCCTGCAGCCTCCCCCAGCAGTTGGCAAATGGGGAGCTGAATTAAGATCCTGGCAGAGAGAACATCCTTGTGCTCCGAGTCCTGTCCTGTGGTAAAAACCTTGCAAAGTGCTTGGGGAATCTTGAGCTGTCCCCAACCCCCTCCTCCTCCTGTCCACCTGGTATGCTGTTTCTGAAGGATTCCCACAGGGCATTTATCTCAAAGAAACAGTTGTGGCTTTCACATAATGCACCCTACAGCATGGCTGGCACTTTAATAGCTAAACGACACTTTAGCTGCACTTTTCCTCAGAAGGAAGCGATAAAATAACTAATTTATACTGCCCTGTAATTACACAATGCAAAGTCACCATGTTTTTTCCTGTTCTGTAGGATGGTGAGGCAAGAAAGTTGACTATTGTTGGGTATGTGACGCTGTTCCCCTACTTTTCCTGCTCTTTCAGGAAAGTGGAGACTGTCTTTACTAGAATTGTTTACTGAGCAGTAACACCGAAACTGCAGGGGAAACCTGGCCTGAGACACGAGGAGGACATGAACAGCATAGCTTCTGTGGTCTCTGCAATAAAATGAAATGCTGGGTTTTGTTGACTGTAACTGACCTTGTTCTTTACCAAATTACATCCAAGTGACATCACCTCTAGCAGCATGCCAGGGGTGACATCAGCCAGCCTGGATGGGGAGGCACACATCTCAGGGGACCAGCACCACCTTGTGCTGGTGCCCAGGCCCCAAGTGTGGTCGAAGCAGGTGGGACCAGTGATGCAAGCAGCTCTGCAGTTGCAGCAGGACTTGGATCACCACTCCCCTGCTCCTTCAAAAGTCTTAAATTTTTATTGCAAAGGTGCAGACAAAATTGCCTCGCCGCTTGTATGCCAGGGAGGTAAAATGGAGCAGAGTCAAAGCAGATTTAAGAGTGACGGAAGGAAAAAAAAGCTGTGGAGAAAAAAAAAACCAAACAAAAAACCCCAGCTTGTACATGGTTATTAAGCACTTACAATGTTCTCATGCAGTTTAGATAAGCAAACGAGAATTAAGCATTACAGTAGGCACCAGTGCTGGTGCTGTACTCTGCCCACAAGCACAGGAGGAGGCTGGGAACACTCAGAAGCCAGTTTGAGTGGAAACAGCTGTACATGAGGAGAAGGAGGAGGAGGAAGAGGTGGGAAGGGCTGAAGGCTGCTTTCGATGGCAGTACACAACTGGCACCCTCAGTCTAAAGGTCAAGGCAAATGAAGTTACAAACCTGCCTTTGGGCAGGACTCACCTGTGTGAGCAGATTTAATCATTCACAAAGGGAGAGGGAGGCTCTCAGGCTCCACAGGCAGGAAAGGAGTGACAAAATCACAGGGGGGAGAGAGCACAGCTCAGGTTCCTTGCGTGCTGCTATACCTCTGTGCACAAGAGGCAAGTCCTCCCTCTGGTGCCCCGGATCTGGCAGCACACAAAGGGGGTCCTAGCAGCAGCACAGAAAGCCCCATGAAAGTAATTCCCTACTTTGTTTTTTGGCACATTACCTTTTAGTAGGGATCAAGTCATAACCTGCACTCTCCCAACCCACTGTTAGGAACCAGCCACTCTGTTGCTGACACTCTCACCTCTCTGGACAGACAACGGACTTCCCCGTGATATCTGAGAATCAGGTTTTATTCTCCAGCTAGACAGCAGTGACCAATAAAGTTCTCTATTGCAGACATACAAAAGGAGATCCATAAAATACTACTCCCTATTTTATCTTATAAAATCATGATGGGACCCCATGGATTTGTGGAGGAGTTGTACCGGTCCCAGCAACACAAGGACAGAGGACCAAAGAGACAAGCTTCACAGACAAGGCAGAGACATTCTCAGCTTTAAACGAACCCACCCAGGGCAGGTATGTACCATCATCTTCCAGGGAGTAGCTGCCCTCTGCTCTGGGCTATCAGATGTGAGGCAAAGAGAAAAACATTCCTCCTCTTAACTCAGCAGCAGCAGCAGCAGCTCTGCACATCAGCTCCTGCTGATAAACACAGGCTCCTAATTCCAGCTGCATTCCCCATTTCGAGAATAAGCAGCCCCACTCCTCAGTGCCCTTTACAACTACTGCTGCTCATGAGAAGGGGGAGAGGGAGGGAAGGGTTACAACACTGTCCATCTCCTAAAAACCCGAAACCAGAAGAAACCCCCAGGTTGTACAAGGCAGGCAGATGACCTGCCCTCAGCTCTCCCAGGCAAGGAATGCACAATGTGGATGTGTCCAGAGGCAGAGGTACAGCCATCCTTTTACTTCAGGCTCCAATGAGTTTCTTGAGGAAGGCCTCCAGCTGATCCTCATCCTTTATCCCCACAAACTTATCCACAACGTCTCCATTCTTCATAGCCAGCACAGTTGGCACTGCTGACACCTGGGGGCAAGAGAAACAGGGAGACACAGGTGAGCAGAGGCTGCAGGGGAGCCCAGCTGCACCTGGTGCCCAAATGGAACTCAACACAAGTGGCTACAAGAGAGCTGAGCATATGCTGCTCTAGGGTAAGATGTCCACTGAAGAAACAGGCCAGCTGAGCTCCATGTTCCTCCTCCCTCTGTGGCCTCATCCCTGCACCGACTTACATCATACTGCTTAGGTCAAGGCTGAGCTGCTTTTGGAGTTTAAATAAGACCCAAAGTTTTAAAGACAAAACCAAAACCAATATAAAACCAAGACAAGGCTGTTCCCACCTCTACAGTACAAATTCCTCTTCTCCTTCCCTCTTGTCCTATCATAAGCAAACAAATCCAGGACACCTCTCAGACATGACCTTTGGACATTTTATGGCCGGGGTGGCATCAGACTGGATCTGTGTTCTCCAGACAGGGCGGGAGCTGGAAGACAGTCCTGTCCCATCACTGCACAGCCTGATTTCCTACTCCATCGTATCATGGTAATAACAACCCCCTCCAACTCATCTTTCCTTTTCCACTCCTGTTTTCAGTGGTTTATCTGTTCACACACCAATGTGATCACTGTGGATCCTTGATGGTTAGTTAAGAAGTGAAAAAGTCTCTCTGACCAGAGCGCGCAGGCAGCTGTGCTGCTCTGGGCACTGTGTTTTTAAGCTCAGAACAAAGTTTTCTGGGAATTATCCAAGAGAACAGTGTTGGAAATGACAACATTCCCCAGGGACTCGCTGGCTGACTGGTGACAGAAGAGACCCCAGGGACATGATTGAGAGGAGAAGCAACCAGAGCTTGGGGAGCTGAGGTACTGGAAGATCTGGTCACATTTCTGACCCCACAGCTTCGATGCCCTTAGCTCTGCAAAGTCTCCCTCCAAAACAAGTCCTGTCCTTATCTCACCCACTGCCCCTCCTGCAGCCCACAGAGCCTTTCCCGTGTGCACTCCCAGCCCCACTGCCAACAAGGACCTGCAAATCTCTCCTTGGGAAACCCACCATAGGGCTGGCTTTTCTCCCACTGGGAGCCTGAGATGAAAAGGACATTTTGTCTTCTTTCCCTTCCCACCCGGTCCCAGATGGGCAGTCCAGCGTGGCTCCCTGCAGTCTGTCCTCCAGAGCTTGTGCAGTCCCATTTGGAGGCATGGGAGTGCCCGGGCTGCTGCAACACGCAATCTTCAGCTCCTCCTAGTGACTGGAGGGAGCAGATCCAGAGGGCTTGGCCCCAGCACTGGTGATGGTGCCATCAGTACGTCCACTTGTGATTTTCAGGGTGAGAAAGGACTCAGCACTCCCCTGAACTCCCTTCCTTGAGAAGGGCAAATCTCCACTGAGCCTCTCTCTGGTTTGCACAGTGGGTTACCATCCAGCAGAGTTGCCCCAGCTCCATCCCAAAAACCAGCAAGCCCAACCAGCAACAGCAAGCACCAAGCCATCAGGGCCTGGGTGAGGAACAGGCAACCCCTGGAACCACTACAGAGAAGCAGCCAACACCGTGGTACAGGGCTCTGCATGCTGACCAGCACACCCACGAACTTCACAAACC
>NW_008676075.1:8231-11060 GCF_000695815.1 Acanthisitta chloris
TGGCACTGGTGCTGCAGAGCCCAGTGAGAACCAGGGGCATGGAGCAACTTGCCTCTGCCCAGAAAACATGGTACTTTTGTCAGCTTCCTTCCTGCCAGCTGCAGCAAGGGCAGCCTGCTAACGGAGTACGTACTTTGTTGTGCTGGTTGAGAAGCAAATGTCATGGGAATTTCTAGAATGCAAAGTTGAGGGCATTTTTTCCCCTCTTTTTTTTTTCCTTTCTTTTTTTGGGTCCCATCTGCACTGAACCTAAACAAACTTTCCTCCTCCCTCAAGAGCATTTCTACAGAGAAAAAAAAATCAGTCTGCTTTTGATTAGTGCTGACCACACAGATAAATAAACAAACATGGCCATCCAGGTTATTCCTGGCAATACCCATACCAAGGGAATTCTCTCCCATCTGAAATGGAAGGTTTACACAAGATTGGATGCCACACAATAAAGCTGGGGGAAGGATTTCACCCAGGCCTTGGAATGAGGTGGTAACACAGGATGGAGCTCTGCTGAGGAATGACCATCTCTGCACCCAGCAGCTCTCCCAAGCTGCCCACCCGCAGTGGCTGGAGAAGGGGCTGTCCTTTCCCAGTGGCCACATGCATAGGCAACTGGCCAAGGCAAGAGATTAATCTAAAGAATTTTAAGAGACTGCAGATAAACAAAATTATTTCTTCTCTCTTTCTGCTCTTGAGGCGAGAGGTCAGAGCAGGCTGGGAGCAGTGGAAGAAAGCCACAACCAGAGATGAAAGGTGTTAGATAAAAGGAAGAGTCCCCACAGAAGGAACTTTTGTGCTGGGCATAACTGGACAGGGAAGGGCACTGGAGACGTTTCTGGTGGCAGGAAATGCGGCCGTGCTAAGCCAGGATGGCTGGGAGCCAAGGGCAGGCCGCCAGGAATGCGCCAGCATTCCTCGGCTCTTCCAGGGGGTCTCCCACCGCCCTGCCTCCCCCTGCTCGAGGAGGCTGCTGAAGAGGACATTGTGCAATCGGGCAGCAAGCCGGGGGCTGCGTGTGTACGTGGGCAGGGGAATAAACATGGATGGAAGGAGACTTCCTGGCAGCTAGTGAAGGAGTTGTGGGGGTGGAATGGACGCTAAAAACCCTCAAAACAAAAACTTTCTCAGCCTGCAGACATCTGATCCCCAATGGAATGGCTTTAAAACAAATAAATGTTTCCTGATCCCTCCCAAATACCACCTTTCGTTTTCCTGATCTCTCCCAAACACTACCTTTGGTCCCTCTTTGAACTCAATTTGGTGCATTCCCAACAGCCCTTATGAGCACATCTCCTTCAGTGGCAACTTCCCAGAAGATGAAGCAAAACCAACCAAAACTTATGCTTTGAAAAGGATGCCCCAAATTAAGAGGATCAAAGCAAAAAACCTCTCCTTTATCCCTACTTGTTTGTAGCTATCCTACTCACAAACACTGCCTGGGTATGGCATTTTAGCCACGGGGATAAAGGCCAGGACCTTTGCTTGGACCTCCAGTTTGGCAGGAGGCCTGGGGATCGGCACTGCCTCCTCCACTTTCAGAGTGATGTGTTTATCACTCCTGCCAAACTGAAACCTTCGTCATGTTTCTCTGTCTCCAGAATGAGCTGCTAGAAGCTGACCCTTCCCTGTAGCCTCAATCCTGCCTGCACCTATGCCCCCAGGGCTGCCAGACAGGCAGACCCTACACACAAACAGGCACACAGCAGGCTGTGCAGCTGCTCACTTACCACTCAGTGGAAGAGCACACAGTGTCATCAAAACTGCACAACCTGGGACTTGCAGCCTCTTTTCACAGACCTTTCTTCACATGCACACACTCTGCTTGCCATTTTCCATCATCTGGGATTATCCTCTTGTAATCCCAGCTAATTCGATCTACTGGAAGGCTCAGAACAATATATGAGTTGAGGTAATAATCTATTCTCATCTCCTTAGGGTGGCTGCTACGAGAACCTTGCCTGCATTTATTAGGACTTACACACTTTGTGACTGCCACTAAAACCACCTCATCCTCTTCAACTCCTCACCAGCACCCGAGCTTTGCAGCCTTTGGGTTTGCAAGAGCCAGTCCTGCTCAGGAGCCAGCAGCCATCCTCCTTGGACTGAGGTGTATCTGCCCCCAGTGAGGAGCATACCAGAGGCTCTTGTGCTCAGCTTGTGGAAGCTGCAAGTCATGACTGTGGGCACCAGCTGCATGGGCATGCCACCACAGCCAAGCTGAAAGGTCCCCCTGGGAAATGTTTCCACTTCCATCTCCTACTGACTCTGCAGGGTGTGGGAATGGCACACCACGTCTCCTCCAGGCTCAGCAAAGTGACAGCTTTCTCAGGACATGGTTCACACTTTGCTGGGCAACTTGAGGAGCTTCCTGTGCTAGTTTCCACCTTGGGAGCAGGACTTCATCTGCAGAGGGGGAACAGATCCATCTGTGTGATATGGAAGCGAAAATTAAGCACTTTATTCCTTGTAAAACAGAACAGTAGGATGCCAGGACTCCGCAGACAAGGAGAGACAACAGAAGTTGTCAGAGGAGCTTTTGTGTTTCTTAAACTACCTGATCACTGACACAGGGGAAAAAAAACTTACGCAAATGAAAGTCATGGCCTTCTCCAGTCATTCTGCTCCTTCCTGGGAGAAGCAGTACAGGGAACACACTCACAGTAGTGTAAGCACCAAGGCCTGCTCGTCAAGAGCAAGCTGCATGCTCCTGCTGCTTATGTGTGTTTTTTGATCTGGCTTCTGCCTGTCCAAACAAAACTCACAGTGTCTCCTTGTGCTGAAACTCAAGGATGGGACATTATGACCCAGCTATAGATCCTGAACAAAGAAAGGGAA
>NW_008676075.1:11088-13708 GCF_000695815.1 Acanthisitta chloris
CAGAACAGACTGGGGCTTGTTACTTCAGCATTCTTGCCCTGCACCTGAGCAACTCAGGATCAAAACTGTGTATGCTTCAGGCTGCTCAAGGCCAGGCAAGCATTTACACTGACAGATGCCTACAAGGCCTGGGGGACACCTTTGGGCAGAAAAAGAGGTGGGAATGCTCATCAGCATAACCAGCAGAGCTGGAGGAGAGCCAAGCAGCAAAATCCACCTATTAACAAATGACCCAATGGATCGGGAGCTTGCAGGCACAGCTCTCCCCAGGGAGGGACCTTCTCTGAACTGCCAGCCAAAGAAAGCCTGTACTCATCTGCCTCATACCTCATATTCAATAGCCAGGTCTGTGTGATCATCAATGTCCACCTTGGCCATCATCACCTTCCCCTCCTGCTTGGCCACCATCTTCTCTAACCTGGGGCCTAGGATCTTGCAGGGACCGCACCACCTGATGGAGAAAGAAGAGAGGGGACATTAGAGGAGAGACCTGCAGCAGCAGCCATGGAAGGTGTGCTGGTACACCAGTGCCTTTACCACCACTGCTGTTCCATTCAAGAGCCAGGCAGGAAAACACCATTCCTGAAGCACAGATTAGAAAAACATTGCTCTCACAAAGGAGCTGTCAAAGGCATTAAGGAAACTTCCCTGTCCAACCATCCAGGAGCACTAAATGTATTCCTTAACAAAGGTTTTTTTCCTGTGTGTGCTGTGGAGCAGCTGAGTAGAAGAACTCACCATTCAGCATTTGTGGTGCTTTGAATCATAGAATCATAGCACCATGAAGGCTGGAGGAAACCTCTAAGATCATCATTAACCTGATGCTCTGCTGTAACCCCTAAACCATATCCTCCAGTGACAGACCTAGATGCTTCTCAAACACTTCCAGGGATGGTGACTCCACCACTGCCCTGGGCAATCTATTCCAGTGCCTGAACACCCTAACAGGGAAAACATTTCTCCTAACATCTAATCTGACCCTCCCCTGTCTCAGCTGAAGGCTATTCCCTCTAGTTCTCTCCCTGCAGCCATGGCAGAAGACCATCCCCCACGTCTCTTCCACTCCTATCAGGGAGTTGTAGAGAGCCATGAGGTTACTCCTGAGCCTTTTCTCAAGGCTAAATAAACTCAACTCCCTCAGCCCTTCCTCATGTGTTCCAGACCTCTCCTGCCCTTGTTGCCTTTGGCTGGACTTGCTCCAGCACCTCAATGACCTTTTTGCAGTGAGAGGCTCAAAACTGAACACAGCACTGAGGTGTGACCTCACCAGTGCTGAGTCCAGGGGGATGACCACAGCCCTAGTCCTGCTGCCACAATGTGTTTGGTCCGGGCCAAGATGCCTTCTTGGCCACCTTTGCCCAGTGTTGGCTCATTAACATGAGTTAAAGCTCTAAGTGCCCTTTTCTTTTAAAACTGAAGCCCTGGTAAACTTTGTTCCTCCTCAGCACCCTCTGTATCATGTTTCAAGCTTTCAATTGTTTGCCCTCTCCTCCCTGGATGATCACAACTAACATTCACTGTGGTTTGTCAGTTTGTTCTATTTAGAGCAGACGTTTTGGGGCTGTTTCATACTGTTCGCCCAAAATCAGCCACAACAGGCTCACACAACAGCACTAAGAAAGTCTGTGAAAAAAACAGAGATAAGCAGTGTCATTAATCCAGCAGAAATAACAGCCAGGAATGTTTTTATTGGCAAGAGGATGGAAACATTTTTATTGATGACAAATGCTGCTGTTGGTGTCACATGGCTGTTATTAACACATAAAGGCATTTGCTATCCAGAGCCTCAAGAGCAGGTGGAGTTAAGACACAACCTAACAGCACAGGAGCATAGCAAGTGCAGAGCTCATCCATGGCTGTTAACAACATCTGATATTTCTAGGAACACATTTCATGCAGAAAGCTAAAAAGAGGAGCCATCAGAGTCTTTTCTTGAGGTGCCTTTTGCAGGATGATGCAACACCAGGACAGGGGTGACACCTGAGCCCTGTGAGGTGCAGCTGCACCACCCTGGGAAACTCATTCCTGGCACTCCTGTTTGACCTTGCCACCGAGTGTAGCTGAGTGAAATCCTTATGGACTAAGCCTGAGGGGAAGGAGCATCTCTTCACTCCAGACTCACAGCCTGGGAAGCCCTCAGGTGCCCACAGCGCCACCGTGTCAGGTGAGTCACAGGAACAGATCTGCACACAGGCGATGGCAGACGGGGGATGCCAGAGCCATGAGGGGAACTTACTGTGCATGGAAGTCCACCACGACGGGTTTTGGGTTGTTCACCACCCTGTCCTGGAAGTCACTGCCATCCTGCACATTGAATGTGCTCCTGCATCCTGCTGAGGTGCCCAGGGTCCTGCTGAGGGGTGCCAGAGGGCCCTGGGGGGGCACTGCCCCAGGGGTGAGGGACAGCAGCCGCCGCAGTGCCAGCCTCTGGGCCATCTGTGGGGACAGCAATCATAGAATCATTGAATTTTTGGGGTTGGAATGGACCTTACAGATCATCTAGTCCCAAACCCCTGCCCTGGGCAGGGACACCTCCCACCACACCACCAAGTTGCTCGAGGCCTCATCCAGCCTGGCTTTGAACACTGCCAGGGTTGGGGCAGCCCCCGCCTCCCTGGGC
>NW_008676076.1:0-238 GCF_000695815.1 Acanthisitta chloris
CTTCTAGGCTTACTGGGATTCCCAGAGGCATCCTGGCTCTGGGATCTGGGATGTCTCTGGGCACAGCTGGTGATCCCAGAGGGATCCAGGATCTGCTCTAGGCTCCTCTCCAGAGATCCTGGAGGGAACTGGGATACCCTCTGGGGTTACTGGGATTTCTAGGAGCATCTGGGATGTCTCTGGGCAGAGCTGGTGATCCTGGAGGGATCCAGGATCTGCTCTAGGCTCCTCTCCAGAG
>NW_008676077.1:0-283 GCF_000695815.1 Acanthisitta chloris
AGGACTCTCCCCAAGGGGTTTGGGGACCCCTTGACCCCCCCCAGTAGGTTTTGGGCCCCCCCAGGAGGTTTTGAGGTACCAGAGTGGCGCGATAAGCCGTCAGGGCCTTCAGATACTCCTTCTTGGCTGCCTCGGTCTTGCGCTTGTAGACCTGCGAGACGAGAGGAAAACAGAGGATTTTGGGGCCACCCCGAGGTTTGGGGGGTCACCCTCAGGGTTTGGGGTAGGCTAGACCCACATCTTCCATCTCCGGGGGGGTCTGAGGCATTTCGACCCGTTTCGG
>NW_008676078.1:0-222 GCF_000695815.1 Acanthisitta chloris
AGAATTTGTGTTTTATGGATTTAAGAAACAAAGAAAAGGTCTCTTAAGCAAGTAATCCGTTCCAGGTTTTAGTACGCAAAGTATGATTCATACTGCTATCAGTAGGGAGGGGAGGAGGCAGGAGGACGGTGGCAGTTTCTGTGTAAAAATAAGCCCAGCTGCCCAAGGCCTGTCAGTATCAGGAGGACGCGGGGGCTGAGCTCTCGGTGTCTGCCCGTTCGG
>NW_008676079.1:0-3051 GCF_000695815.1 Acanthisitta chloris
ACCAAGAGAATAATTTTTTTTTTTTTTGAGAGTCAGGAAACAGGAATCCAAACGTCATTTATGAATGATACATTTAGGCAGCTCTAAGAGGTTATGAAAGAAACTTCAGTCCCGACCCCTCCTAAACACACGAAAAAAACAACAAAAATTCCTTCCTGAAGAGTAAAACCTTAGGAAAAAAAAAAAAAAAAAAAGAGGGAAATAAGTTTATGTAGCCTAAAAGCCGAAGGATCTACCTTTGCCATTTCCTGTGCTAGCTCAGTTTGAATGCTGCCGTCTGTTAAAAATCCGAAGTGAGGAGGGAAGGAGGAGGAGGAAGGGGGGGGAATTCCTTGTCTGAAGAGAAGCAAAAACAAGTTACACATGTGGGCAATTTTCCAAGGCCCTAAAGTATACTCTGGCTAAAAAAAAAAAAAAAAACCAAAAAAACCCAATTCCAAATGAGGTTTGTAATCTCAGCAGTTAATAAAGCGTTTAAGTCCCCTGTAAAGTATGAGCATGTGAAAAGGGAAACTGGAAGGAGAGAAAGTTGGAATAAAGTTGGATTGTTGGTCGGGAACCCATATTCTAGCTACTAGACTGATTCTTTCCCCCCCTCTCTCTCCCTTCTCTCGTCTCCCTCCTTGAAATAATATTCAACTCCCATGGAATTAAAGCTCCGGTTGCTATGGATTTTCCACTCTGGGAGATGCTGCTGCGGATTCCACTGACTCTGCTTTGAGGGTCACCCCCCAAAAAAAAAATACCCCCAAAACATCAAAACTCATCATCCAAATCGCATTTAGTCTGGGAGGAAGGGAAGTAACAAGCCATGATGGTGAGAAATCTCTCGCTGCCACTCAAGGCAGGGGAAGAGGGTTGGGAAAAATCCAAGCACAGGTACAAGAATGAAGTTGCAATGGAATTGTTTCCAGAAAAGCAGCAGCTTGAGCCTCAGGGAAATAAATGGGGTGGCTTTTCTTTCGGATTAGGCTCTTCTCACAGCACTTTTACCCCGAATTGAAACTTATCCCTGGTGGGATAATATCAGACAGGCTGGAGGAGCAACCGAAGGGAATGTGTTGCCTTAACTGCAGATGTTCCTTGTGTGTAACTCTGAAATGTGCAGCGTGTCCCAAACCAGAGACTTCCTACGCAGAGGCTAATTCTTTTCTCCATCCCTACACAGCTGCTTCTCCAGGTAAGCTCCTCTTATCTTCTTTTATTTTGAAAAGAAGAGGAAAAAAACTCTCCCGAGGCAGCAGTGCCCGTGGGACAGGCAGGACCCACCGCATCCTCCTCTCTCTTCTCCTTCCCTTGGGAAATCAGTTCCAATTCCCGTTTTACAGACCCTCCGGGCCTGATTCTGATCTTTCCCAACTCTGTCCCCCCTCATTCTCTTCCCTAGCCCTTGTTTCCTGTATTTCCGTGGGTAGGAGGGAGATGAAAATCAGAAGCCCAGACATTTACAAGGCAGGTTAGTGGTTGCCTATGGGGACATTCTTACCGAATAGTTTATGATTAACTTTCCCAGATTGTCCTTTTCCGTTTAAGGGCTTTGAGTCAGGGCACAAACAGCATGTTGTTTCTAAGGAAAGAGTCACAAGGGTTTAGGAGTGAGGTGGAAAACTCCAAGTTAGATTAGGCTGTTTGATTTTCCCTCTCCTCCCCTTGAGAGGGTGTTTGTTTATAGGCGAGATAGGCACTGTGCCTAAAAGAACCACCAGTTTGGGGAATAAAGCAAGCACCAGTTTAAAACCCAGACAAGTTGGTTGTTTGTTTGCTTTCGTTTTCTTTTAACACCCCAAGAAGAGGAGAAAAAAAAAATCTGGAATCTATGCAACTCCCTCCGCCACAAAAAGTAGCAGCAGATGGTGAGTTAGATGTTGGATATGGTATCAAAGTCTAATTCTTTAAATCTGGAAGGGAGATCCAGTGCCAGGCTTATTTAGCCGTGGCCTGGACCATGTGAAATTTGTTTTTATGCGTGTTTGAAACAGCAGTGCAAGGAAAATCGTTTCCATGAGCTGATTCCTTACACACACACACACATAAAACTCTACGGACTTCCAGTTTGCAGAACGAATATTCATTCAAACACACACTCTGACAGACAGAGCTCTCTGCATTCCCTTTCTCACACAGATTTTTGGAGTTTGAAATTGTCCTTAAAAAAAAACAAAACGAAAATCAACATCTTCCCACACGCGACACGTTGAGACCTGGAGGAAGGACGTGGTGTAAACTGTTGTGGTCATTTTTGAGACCACATTGAAATCTTTTTATTTAATGAAATTCGTGGTCCTCGCCCAGGTTTGCCTGAAGAGATTATATTTGCTGAACTATGGATATTTTTGCTCGGTTATGTGCATACAGAGCTCGGGTTAGCATTTCTCAGTCTTTAAAGATATGGATATGTTTCCTACGAAAAGCAGGAGCATCTCAGTGACTAAATATTCAATATCCATATGGCTAAATCCGATATTTTCCATAGGAAAAAATCTCAGGATTCGCTCGCCATCTCTGCCCTAAAAACATTACCAGAGAACCTTTAATAAACTTATTTTCTCAATCGCAACAATTAAATTCCTGAGCTCCTCACAGCTCTTTTGTGTTCCCTAAACCCACACGTTACCCTTTCCACCGAGTTGTAGATCACAGCTATTATAAGAAGACACACTTAAATTTCTTTAGGGCTCTGCTTATATTTCTAGCGTTATATTTTTATGCCAGGCACAAACTTTATTGCTCATACAAAGAGGTTTGTTCACCCTACTGTGGGGGGGAAATTTGCTGGGGAGGGGGATTTTAGCCTCTGAGAGGCGCCGCAGCCTAATTAGACCGTTAATAAGCTCTTGATGATTCGGGGCGTGACTGTGTTGTCTAGGGAAAAGTCCCTCAAACGAGGATTTAAACAAAGAAAGGATCACCCTTGCCCTGGCTGTGCTTGGAGAGGGGACACGGATCCGGGGTGGGGGGCTCGGATCTGGGGTAAGGGACACGATCCAGAGATGGGGGACACGATCCAGGGATGGAGAACACGATGCAGGGATGGAGAACAGGATCCAGGGA
>NW_008676080.1:0-253 GCF_000695815.1 Acanthisitta chloris
GCACCCAGTTCCACAGGCACCCACATCCCCCTGGATGAGCACCTCGATCCCCCTGGCACCCAGTTCCACTGGCACCCACATCCCCCTGGCTGGGCACCCCAATCCGCCTGGCACCCCAATTCCACTGGCACCTAAATCCCTCTGGCTGGGCACCCCGATCCCCCTGGCACCCCAGTTCCACTGGCACCTGTCCTGGTAAATCTCCCTAGCTGGGCACCCACATCCTGCTGGAACCCACATCCCACCAGCACCC
>NW_008676081.1:0-282 GCF_000695815.1 Acanthisitta chloris
TCAGGGGGAACCCCAAAAATCACCACAGGACCAGGAAAATGTTCGTGAAATTCTTGAAAAGCTTCGCGGGACATTAAAATCTCCATGGAAAACCCAAAAATTGCAGTGAGAGTTGTTCAAAATATCTTTGAGATCCCCAAAAATTCCTGTGGGAGCCCCAAAATCGGACAGGGCACCCCAAAAAACCTCAGGGGGAACCCCAAAAATCACCACAAAACCAGGAAAATATTTGTGGGATATTCCAAAATCTCCATGGAAAATCCCAAAATTTCAGCGAAAGCC